>NW_027226794.1:0-82771 GCF_037783145.1 Equus przewalskii
CGGCATGTGGTTCTGGTACGTCTCAGAGGTGGTTGCGCATGCCCAACAGGTGATTCCGGACTGTCCGCCACATGGTTCTGGCACGTCTGAGAGGTGGTTCCGGCATGCCCGGCAGGTCATCCCAGAGAGTCCTCCAAGTGGTTCTGGCATAACACGCAGGTGATTTTGGCGTGTCTGGCAGGTTGTTCCGTTGTGCTTGGCAGGTGGTTCAGGCTTGGCCGGCAGGTGGTTCCAGACTGTCCAGGACGTGTTTCCAGCTTCTCCGGCAGGTGGTTCTGGTACGTCTGAGAGGTGGTTCCGCCATGGCTGGCAGGTGATTCCGGACCGTCCCCCAGGTGGTTCTGGCATAGCCAGCAGTTGATATTGGCCTGTCCGGCAGGTGGTTCCAGCGAGTCGAACAGGTGGCTCCGGCGTGCTCGGCAGGTGGTTCCGGTCTGTCCGGTAGGTGATTCCGGCGTGTCCGGCACGTGCTTCCGGCACGTCTGAGAGGTGGTTCCGGCATGCGCGACAGGTGGTTTCGGAGTGTCCGCCAGGTGGTTCCGGCGTACCCGGCAGGTGATTTTGGCGTGTCCGGCAGGTGTTTCTGGCGAGTCGAGCAGGTGGCTCCGGCATGCTCGGCAGGAGCTTCCGGCGTCTCCGGCACGTGGTTCTGCTGTGTCTGAGAGCTGGTTCCGGCATGTCCGGCAGATGATTCCGGAGTGTCCGCCAAGTGGTTCTGGCATACCCAGCAGGTGATTTTGGCGTGTCTGCGAGGTGGTACCGGTGAGTCGAGCAGGTGGCTCGGCGTGCTCGGCAGGTTGTTCAGACGGGTCTGGCAGGTGTTTTCCGTCTGTTCGGGGTGTGGTTCCAGCATCTCATGCACATGGTTCTGGCACGTCTGAGATGTGGTTCCGGCCGGCCCGACAGGTGTTTCCACAGTGTCCGCCAAGTGGTACTGGCGTAGTTGGCAGGTGATTTTGGCATGACCGGCAGGTGGTTCCAGCACGCCCGGCAGGTGATTCCGAAGTGTTCCGCAACTGGTTGTGGCATAGCCGGCAGGTGATTTCTGCGTGTCCGGCAGGTGGTTCTGGCGAGTCGAGCAGGTGGTTCCGGCGTGCTCGGCAGGTGCTTCCGGGGTCATTGGCACGTGGTTCTGGCATATCTGAGAGGTGGTTCCGGCATGCCCGGCAGGTGATTCCGGAGTGTCTGCCAAGTGTTTCCGGCATAGCCGGCAGGTGATTTTGCATGTCCAGCGGTCGTTCCGGCGGGTCGAGCCGGTGGTTCCGGCGTGTCCGGCAGGTGGTTCCGGTCTGTCCGGCAGGTGGTTCGGTGGTGTCCGGCACGAGGTTCAGTCTGAGAGGCTGTGCCGGCATGCCCCTCACGTGATTCCGGCTTGTCCCCGAAGTGGTGCTGGTGTAGCGGGCAGGTGATTTTGGCGTGTCCGGCAGGTGGTTCAGGCGAGTTGAGCAGGTGCTTGCGACATGCTCGGCAGGTGCTTCCGGCGTCTCCGGCACGTGTTTCTGGCACATCTGACTGGTGGTTCCGGCATGCCCAAAAGTTGATTCCGGTCTGTCCGGTAGGTGGTTCCGGCGTGCACGGCACGTGGTTCTGGTACGTGTCAGAGGTGGTTGCGTATGCCCAACAGGTGATTCCGGACTGTCCGCCACGTGCTTCTGGCACGTCTGAGAGGTGGTTCCAACATGCCCGGCAGGTCATTTCGGAGAGTCGTCCAAGTGGTTGTGGCGTAGCCCGCAGGTGATTTTGGCGTGTCCGGCAGGTGGTTCCGCCGTGCTCGGCAGGTGGTTCAGGCATGGCCGTCACGTGGTTCCAGTCTGTCCAGGACGTGTTTCCAGCTTCTCCGGCAGGTGGTTCTGGTACGTCTGAGAGGTGGTTCCGCCATGGCTGGCAGGTGATCCCGGACTGTCCCCCAGGTGGTTCTGGCATAGCCAGCAGTTGATATTGGCCTGTCTGGCAGGTGGTTCCAGCGAGTCGAACCGGTTGGCTCCGGCGTGCTCGGCAGGTGGATCCGGTCTGTCCGGTAGGTGTTTCCGGCGTGTCCGGCACGTGCTTCCAGCACGTCTGAGAGGTGGTTCCGGCATGCGCGGCAGGTGATTCCGTAGTGTCCGCCAGGTGGTTCTGGCAAACCCGGCAGGTGATTTTGGCGTGTCCGGCAGGTGTTTCTGGCGTGTCGGGCAGGTGGCTCCGGCATTCTCGGCAGGTGCTTCCGGCGTCTCCGGCACTTGGTTCTGGTGTGTCTGAGAGCTGGTTCCGGCATGTCCGGCAGATGATTCCGGAGTGTCCACCAAGTGGTTCTGGCATACCCAGCAGGTGATTTTGGCGTGTCAGGGAGGTGGTACCGGTGAGTCGAGCAGGTGGTTCCGGCGTGCTCATCAGGTGGTTCAGGCGGTTCTGGCAGGTGGTATCCGTCTGTTCGGGGTGTGGTTCCAGCATCTCATGAACACGTTTCTGGCACGTCTGAGATGTGGTTCCAGCCGGCCCGACAGGTGTTTCCGCAGTGTCCGCCAAGCGGTTCTGGCGTAGTTGCCAGGTGATTTTGGCATGACTGGCAGGTGGTTCCAGCAAGCCTGGCAGGTGATTCCAAAGTGTTCACCAACTGGTTGTGGCGTAGCCGGCAGGTGATTTTTGCGTGATCGGCAGGTGGTTCTGGCGAGTCGAGCAGGTGGTTCCGGCGTGCTCGGCTGGTGCTTCCGGGGTCATTGGCACGGGGTTCTGGCATGTCTGAGAGGTGGTTCCTGCATGCCCGGCAAGTGATTCCGGAGTGTTCGCCAAGTGGTTCTGGCATAGTCGGCAGGTGATTTTGGCATGTCCGGCAGGTGGTTCAGGCGAGTTGAGCAGGTGGTTCCAACGTGCTTGGCAGGTGCTTCCGGCGTCTCTGGCACGTGTTTCTGGCACATCTGACAGGTGGTTCCGGCATGCACGAAAGGTGATTCCGGTCTGTCCGGTAGGTGGCTCCAGCCGGCACGGCATGTGGTTCTGGTACGTCTCAGAGGTGGTTGCGCATGCCCAACAGGTGATTCCGGACTGTCCGCCACATGGTTCTGGCACGTCTGAGAGGTGGTTCCGGCATGCCCGGCAGGTCATCCCAGAGAGTCCTCCAAGTGGTTCTGGCATAACACGCAGGTGATTTTGGCGTGTCTGGCAGGTTGTTCCGTTGTGCTTGGCAGGTGGTTCAGGCTTGGCCGGCAGGTGGTTCCAGACTGTCCAGGACGTGTTTCCAGCTTCTCCGGCAGGTGGTTCTGGTACGTCTGAGAGGTGGTTCCGCCATGGCTGGCAGGCGAGTCCGGACCGTCCCCCAGGTGGTTCTGGCATAGCCAGCAGTTGATATTGGCCTGTCCGGCAGGTGGTTCCAGCGAGTCGAACAGGTGGCTCCGGCGTGCACGGCAGGTGGTTCCGGTCTGTCCGGTAGGTGATTCCGGCGTGTCCGGCACGTGCTTCAGGCACGTCTGAGAGGTGGTTCCGGCATGCGCGACAGGTGGTTTCGGAGAGTCCGCCAGGTGGTTCTGGCGTACCAGGCAGGTGATTTTGGCGTGTCCGGCAGGTGTTTCTGGCGAGTCGAGCAGGTGGCTCCGGCATGCTCGGCAGGTGCTTCCGGCGTCTCCGGCACGTGGTTCTGGTGTGTCTGAGAGCTGGTTCCGACATGTCCGGCAGATGATTCCGGAGTGTCCGCCAAGTGGTTCTGGCATACCCAGCAGGTGATTTTGGCGTGTCTGGGAGGTGGTACCGGTGAGTCGAGCAGGTGGCTCGGCGTGCTCGGCAGGTTGTTCAGACAGGTCTGGCAGGTGTTTTCCGTCTGTTCGGGGTGTGGTTCCAGCATCTCATGCACATGGTTCTGGCACGTCTGAGATGTGGTTCCGGCCGGCCCGACAGGTGTTTCCACAGTGTCCGCCAAGTGGTACTGGCGTAGTTGGCAGGTGATTTTGGCATGACCGGCAGGTGGTTCCAGCAAGCCCGGCAGGTGATTCCGAAGTGTTCCCCAACTGGTTGTTGCGTAGCTGGCAGGTGATTTCTGCGTGTCCGGCAGGTGGTTCTGGCGAGTCGAGCAGGTGGTTCCGGCGTGCTCGGCAGGTGCTTCCGGGGTCATTGGCACGTGGTTCTGGCATATCTGAGAGGTGGTTCCGGCATGCCCGGCAGTTGATTCCGGAGTGTTCGCCAAGTGTTTCCGGCGTAGCCGGCAGGTGATTTTGCATGTCCAGCGGTCGTTCCGGCGGGTCGAGCCGGTGGTTCCGGCGTGTCCGGCAGGTGGTTCCGGTCTGTCCGGCAGGTGGTTCTGTGGTGTCCGGCACGAGGTTCAGTCTGAGAGGCTGTGCCGGCATGCCCCTCACGTGATTCCGGCTTGTCCCCGAAGTGGTGCTGGTGTAGCGGGCAGGTGATTTTGGCGTGTCCGGCAGGTGGTTCAGGCGAGTTGAGCAGGTGGTTGCGACGTGCTCGGCAGGTGCTTCCGGCGTCTCCGGCACGTGTTTCTGGCACATCTGACTGGTGGTTCCGGCATGCCCGAAAGTTGATTCCGGACTGTCCGCTAGGTGGTTCCGGCGTGCACGGCACGTGGTTCTGGTACGTCTCAGAGGTGGTTGCGTATGCGCAACAGGTGATTCCGGACTGTCCGCCACATGGTTCTGGCACGTCTGAGAGGTGGTTCGGGCATGGCCGGCAGGTCATCCCAGAGAGTCTTCCAAGTGGTTCTGGCATAACACACAGGTGATTTTGGCGTGTCTGGCAGGTTGTTCCGTTGTGCTTGGCATGTGGTTCAGGCTTGGCCGGCAGGTGGTTCCAGACTGTCCAGGACGTGTTTCCAGCTTCTCCGGCAGGTGGTTCTGGTACGTCTGAGAGGTGGTTCCGCCATGGCTGGCAGGTGATTCCGGACCGTCCCCCAGGAGGTTCTGGCATAGCCAGCAGTTGCTATTGGCCTGTCCGGCAGGTGGTTCCAGCGAGTTGAACAGGTGGCTCCGGCGTGCTCGGCAGGTGGTTCCGGTGTGTCCGGTAGGTGATTCCGGCGTGTCCGGCACGTGCTTCCGGCACGTCTGAGAGGTGGTTCCGGCATGCGTGGCAGGTGATTCCGTAGTGTCCGCCAGGTGGTTCTGGCATACCCGGCAGGTGATTTTGGCGTGTCCGGCAGGTGTTTCTGGCGAGTCGAGCAGTTGGCTCCGGCATGCTCGGCAGGTGCTTCCGGCGTCTCCGGCACGTGGTTCTGGTGTGTCTGAGAGCTGGTTCCGGCATGTCCGGCAGATGATTCCGGAGTGTCCGCCAAGTGGTTCTGGCATACCCAGCAGGTGATTTTGGCGTGTCAGGGAGGTGGTACCGGTGAGTCGAGCAGGTGGTTCCGGCGTGCTCAGCAGGTGGTTCAGGCTGTTCTGGCAGGTGGTATCCGTCTGTTAGGGGTGTGGTTCCAGCATCTCATGAACACGTTTCTGGCACGTCTGAGATGTGGTTCCAGCCGGCCCGACAGGTGTTTCCGCAGTGTCCGCCAAGCGGTTCTGGCGTAGTTGGCAGGTGATTTTGGCATGACTGGCAGGTGGTTCCAGCAAGCCTGGCAGGTGATTCCAAAGTGTTCACCAACTGGTTGTGGCGTAGCCGGCAGGTGATTTTTGCGTGATCGGCAGGAGGTTCTGGCGAGTCGAGCAGGTGGTTCCGGCGTGCTCGGCTGGTGCTTCCGGGGTCATTGGCACGGGGTTCTGGCATGTCTGAGAGGTGGTTCCTGCATGCCCGGCAAGTGATTCCGGAGTGTTCGCCAAGTGGTTCTGGCATAGTCGGCAGGTGATTTTGGCATGTCCGGCAGGTGGTTCAGGCGAGTTGAGCAGGTGGTTCCAACGTGCTTGGCAGGTGCTTCCGGCGTCTCCGGCACGTGTTTCTGGCACATCTGACAGGTGTTTCCGTCATGCCCGAAAGGTGATTCCGGTCTGTCCGGTAGGTGGTTCCAGCCGGCACGGCATGTGGTTCTGGTACGTCTCAGAGGTGGTTGCGCATGCCCAACAGGTGATTCCGGACTGTCCGCCACATGGTTCTGGCACGTCTGAGAGGTGGTTCCGGCATGCCCGGCAGGTCATCCCAGAGAGTCCTCCAAGTGGTTCTGGCATAACACGCAGGTGATTTTGGCGTGTATGGCAGGTTGTTCCGTTGTGCTTGGCAGGTGGTTCAGGCTTGGCCGGCAGGTGGTTCCAGACTGTCCAGGACGTGTTTCCAGCTTCTCCGGCAGGTGGTTCTGGTACGTCTGAGAGGTGGTTCCGCCATGGCTGGCAGGCGATTCCGGACCGTCCCCCAGGTGGTTCTGGCATAGCCAGCAGTTGATATTGGCCTGTCCGGCAGGTGGTTCCAGCGAGTCGAACAGGTGGCTCCGGCGTGCTCGGCAGGTGGTTCCGGTGTGTCCGGTAGGTGATTCCGGCGTGTCCGGCACGTGCTTCCGCCACGTCTGAGAGGTGGTTCCGGCATGCGCGACAGGTGGTTTCGGAGTGTCCGCCAGGTGGTTCTGGCGAACCCGGCAGGTGATTTTGGCGTGTCCGGCAGGTGTTTCTGGCGAGTCGAGCAGGTGGCTCCGGCATGCTCGGCAGGTGCTTCCGGCGTCTCCGGCACGTGGTTCTGGTGTGTCTGAGAGCTGGTTCCGGCATGTCCGGCAGATGATTCCGGAGTGTCCGCCAAGTGGTTCTGGCATACCCAGCAGGTGATTTTGGCGTGTCTGGGAGGTGGTACCGGTGAGTCGAGCAGGTGGCTCGGCGTGCTCGGCAGGTTGTTCAGACGGGTCTGGCAGGTGTTTTCCGTCTGTTCGGGGTGTGGTTCCAGCATCTCATGCACATGGTTCTGGCACGTCTGAGATGTGTTTCCGGCCGGCCCGACAGGTGTTTCCACAGTGTCCGCCAAGTGGTACTGGCGTAGTTGGCAGGTGATTTTGGCATGACCGGCAGGTGGTTCCAGCAAGCCCGGCAGGTGATTCCGAAGTGTTCCCCAACTGGTTGTGGCGTAGCTGGCAGGTGATTTTTGCGTGTCCGGCAGGTGGTTCTGGCAAGTCGAGCAGGTGGTTCCGGCGTGCTCGGCAGGTGCTTCCGGGGTCATTGGCATGTGGTTCTGGCATATCTGAGAGGTGGTTCCGGCATGCCCAGCAGGTGATTCCGGAGTGTTCGCCAAGTGTTTGCGGCGTAGCCGGCAGGTGATTTTGCATGTCCAGCGGTCGTTCCGGCGGGTCGAGCCGGTGGTTCCAGCGTGTCCGGCAGGTGGTTCCGGTCTGTCCGGCAGGTGGTTCTGTGGTGTCCGACACGAGGTTCAGTCTGAGAGGCTGTGCCGGCATGCCCCTCACGTGATTCCGGCTTGTCCCCGAAGTGGTGCTGGTGTAGCGGGCAGGTGATTTTGGCGTGTCCGGCAGGTGGTTCAGGCGAGTTGAGCAGCTGCTTGCGACGTGCTCGGCAGGTGCTTCCGGCGTCTCCGGCACGTGTTTCTGGCACATCTGACTGGTGGTTCCGGCATGCCCAAAAGTTGATTCCGGTCTGTCCGGTAGGTGGTTCCGTCGTGCACGGCACGTGGTTCTGGTACGTGTCAGAGGTGGTTGCGTATGCCCAACAGGTGATTCCGGACTGTCCGCCACGTGCTTCTGGCACGTCTGAGAGGTGGTTCCAACATGCCCGGCAGGTCATTTCGGAGAGTCGTCAAAGTGGTTCTGGCGTAGCCCGCAGGTGATTTTGGCGTGTCCTGTAGGTGGTTCCGCCGTGCTCGGCAGGTGGTTCAGGCATGGCCGTCACGTGGTTCCAGTCTTTCCAGGACGTGTTTCCAGCTTCTCCGGCAGGTGGTTCTGGTACGTCTGAGAGGTGGTTCTGCCATGGCTGGCAGGTGATTCCAGACCGTCCCCCAGGTGGTTCTGGCATAGCCAGCAGTTGATATTGGCCTGTCCGGCAGGTGGTTCCAGCGAGTCGAACAGGTGGCTCCGGCGTGCTCGGCAGGTGGTTCCGGTGTGTCCGGTAGGTGTTTCCGGCGTGTCCGGCACGTGCTTCCGGCACGTCTGAGAGGTGGTTCCGGCATGCGCGACAGGTGGTTTCGGAGTGTCCGCCAGGTGGTTCTGGCGAACCCGGCAGGTGATTTTGGCGTGTCCGGCAGGTGTTTCTGGCGAGTCGAGCAGGTGGCTCCGGCATGCTCGGCAGGTGCTTCCGGCGTCTCCGGCACTTGGTTCTGGTGTGTCTGAGAGCTGGTTCCGGCATGTCCGGCAGATGATTCCGGAGTGTCCGCCAAGTGGTTCTGGCATACCCAGCAGGTGATTTTGGCGTGTCAGGGAGGTGGTACCGGTGAGTCGAGCAGGTGGTTCCGGCGTGCTCAGCAGGTGGTTCAGGCGGTTCTGGCAGGTGGTATCCGTCTGTTCGGGGTGTGGTTCCAGCATCTCATGAACACGTTTCTGGCACGTCTGAGATGTGGTTCCAGCCGGCCCGACAGGTGTTTCCGCAGTGTCCGCCAAGCGGTTCTGGCGTAGTTGGCAGGTGATTTTGGCCTGACTTTCAGGTGGTTCCAGCAAGCCTGGCAGGTGATTCCAAAGTGTTCACCAACTGGTTGTGGCGTAGCCGGCAGGTGATTTTTGCGTGATCGGCAGGTGGTTCTGGCGAGTCGAGCAGGTGGTTCCGGCGTGCTCGGCTGGTGCTTCCGGGGTCATTGGCACGGGGTTCTGGCATGTCTGAGAGGTGGTTCCTGCATGCCCGGCAGGTGATTCCGGAGTGTCTGCCAAGTGTTTCCGGCATAGCCGGCAGGTGATTTTGCATGTCCAGCGGTCGTTCCGGCGGGTCGAGCCGGTGGTTCCGGCGTGTCCGGCAGGTGGTTCCGGTCTGTCCGGCAGGTGGTTCGGTGGTGTCCGGCACGAGGTTCAGTCTGAGAGGCTGTGCCGGCATGCCCCTCACGTGATTCCGGCTTGTCCCCGAAGTGGTGCTGGTGTAGCGGGCAGGTGATTTTGGCGTGTCCGGCAGGTGGTTCAGGCGAGTTGAGCAGGTGCTTGCGACATGCTCGGCAGGTGCTTCCGGCGTCTCCGGCACGTGTTTCTGGCACATCTGACTGGTGGTTCCGGCATGCCCAAAAGTTGATTCCGGTCTGTCCGGTAGGTGGTTCCGGCGTGCACGGCACGTGGTTCTGGTACGTGTCAGAGGTGGTTGCGTATGCCCAACAGGTGATTCCGGACTGTCCGCCACGTGCTTCTGGCACGTCTGAGAGGTGGTTCCAACATGCCCGGCAGGTCATTTCGGAGAGTCGTCCAAGTGGTTGTGGCGTAGCCCGCAGGTGATTTTGGCGTGTCCGGCAGGTGGTTCCGCCGTGCTCGGCAGGTGGTTCAGGCATGGCCGTCACGTGGTTCCAGTCTGTCCAGGACGTGTTTCCAGCTTCTCCGGCAGGTGGTTCTGGTACGTCTGAGAGGTGGTTCCGCCATGGCTGGCAGGTGATCCCGGACTGTCCCCCAGGTGGTTCTGGCATAGCCAGCAGTTGATATTGGCCTGTCTGGCAGGTGGTTCCAGCGAGTCGAACCGGTTGGCTCCGGCGTGCTCGGCAGGTGGATCCGGTCTGTCCGGTAGGTGTTTCCGGCGTGTCCGGCACGTGCTTCCAGCACGTCTGAGAGGTGGTTCCGGCATGCGCGGCAGGTGATTCCGTAGTGTCCGCCAGGTGGTTCTGGCAAACCCGGCAGGTGATTTTGGCGTGTCCGGCAGGTGTTTCTGGCGTGTCGGGCAGGTGGCTCCGGCATTCTCGGCAGGTGCTTCCGGCGTCTCCGGCACTTGGTTCTGGTGTGTCTGAGAGCTGGTTCCGGCATGTCCGGCAGATGATTCCGGAGTGTCCACCAAGTGGTTCTGGCATACCCAGCAGGTGATTTTGGCGTGTCAGGGAGGTGGTACCGGTGAGTCGAGCAGGTGGTTCCGGCGTGCTCATCAGGTGGTTCAGGCGGTTCTGGCAGGTGGTATCCGTCTGTTCGGGGTGTGGTTCCAGCATCTCATGAACACGTTTCTGGCACGTCTGAGATGTGGTTCCAGCCGGCCCGACAGGTGTTTCCGCAGTGTCCGCCAAGCGGTTCTGGCGTAGTTGCCAGGTGATTTTGGCATGACTGGCAGGTGGTTCCAGCAAGCCTGGCAGGTGATTCCAAAGTGTTCACCAACTGGTTGTGGCGTAGCCGGCAGGTGATTTTTGCGTGATCGGCAGGTGGTTCTGGCGAGTCGAGCAGGTGGTTCCGGCGTGCTCGGCTGGTGCTTCCGGGGTCATTGGCACGGGGTTCTGGCATGTCTGAGAGGTGGTTCCTGCATGCCCGGCAAGTGATTCCGGAGTGTTCGCCAAGTGGTTCTGGCATAGTCGGCAGGTGATTTTGGCATGTCCGGCAGGTGGTTCAGGCGAGTTGAGCAGGTGGTTCCAACGTGCTTGGCAGGTGCTTCCGGCGTCTCTGGCACGTGTTTCTGGCACATCTGACAGGTGGTTCCGGCATGCACGAAAGGTGATTCCGGTCTGTCCGGTAGGTGGCTCCAGCCGGCACGGCATGTGGTTCTGGTACGTCTCAGAGGTGGTTGCGCATGCCCAACAGGTGATTCCGGACTGTCCGCCACATGGTTCTGGCACGTCTGAGAGGTGGTTCCGGCATGCCCGGCAGGTCATCCCAGAGAGTCCTCCAAGTGGTTCTGGCATAACACGCAGGTGATTTTGGCGTGTCTGGCAGGTTGTTCCGTTGTGCTTGGCAGGTGGTTCAGGCTTGGCCGGCAGGTGGTTCCAGACTGTCCAGGACGTGTTTCCAGCTTCTCCGGCAGGTGGTTCTGGTACGTCTGAGAGGTGGTTCCGCCATGGCTGGCAGGCGAGTCCGGACCGTCCCCCAGGTGGTTCTGGCATAGCCAGCAGTTGATATTGGCCTGTCCGGCAGGTGGTTCCAGCGAGTCGAACAGGTGGCTCCGGCGTGCACGGCAGGTGGTTCCGGTCTGTCCGGTAGGTGATTCCGGCGTGTCCGGCACGTGCTTCAGGCACGTCTGAGAGGTGGTTCCGGCATGCGCGACAGGTGGTTTCGGAGAGTCCGCCAGGTGGTTCTGGCGTACCAGGCAGGTGATTTTGGCGTGTCCGGCAGGTGTTTCTGGCGAGTCGAGCAGGTGGCTCCGGCATGCTCGGCAGGTGCTTCCGGCGTCTCCGGCACGTGGTTCTGGTGTGTCTGAGAGCTGGTTCCGACATGTCCGGCAGATGATTCCGGAGTGTCCGCCAAGTGGTTCTGGCATACCCAGCAGGTGATTTTGGCGTGTCTGGGAGGTGGTACCGGTGAGTCGAGCAGGTGGCTCGGCGTGCTCGGCAGGTTGTTCAGACAGGTCTGGCAGGTGTTTTCCGTCTGTTCGGGGTGTGGTTCCAGCATCTCATGCACATGGTTCTGGCACGTCTGAGATGTGGTTCCGGCCGGCCCGACAGGTGTTTCCACAGTGTCCGCCAAGTGGTACTGGCGTAGTTGGCAGGTGATTTTGGCATGACCGGCAGGTGGTTCCAGCAAGCCCGGCAGGTGATTCCGAAGTGTTCCCCAACTGGTTGTTGCGTAGCTGGCAGGTGATTTCTGCGTGTCCGGCAGGTGGTTCTGGCGAGTCGAGCAGGTGGTTCCGGCGTGCTCGGCAGGTGCTTCCGGGGTCATTGGCACGTGGTTCTGGCATATCTGAGAGGTGGTTCCGGCATGCCCGGCAGTTGATTCCGGAGTGTTCGCCAAGTGTTTCCGGCGTAGCCGGCAGGTGATTTTGCATGTCCAGCGGTCGTTCCGGCGGGTCGAGCCGGTGGTTCCGGCGTGTCCGGCAGGTGGTTCCGGTCTGTCCGGCAGGTGGTTCTGTGGTGTCCGGCACGAGGTTCAGTCTGAGAGGCTGTGCCGGCATGCCCCTCACGTGATTCCGGCTTGTCCCCGAAGTGGTGCTGGTGTAGCGGGCAGGTGATTTTGGCGTGTCCGGCAGGTGGTTCAGGCGAGTTGAGCAGGTGGTTGCGACGTGCTCGGCAGGTGCTTCCGGCGTCTCCGGCACGTGTTTCTGGCACATCTGACTGGTGGTTCCGGCATGCCCGAAAGTTGATTCCGGACTGTCCGCTAGGTGGTTCCGGCGTGCACGGCACGTGGTTCTGGTACGTCTCAGAGGTGGTTGCGTATGCGCAACAGGTGATTCCGGACTGTCCGCCACATGGTTCTGGCACGTCTGAGAGGTGGTTCGGGCATGGCCGGCAGGTCATCCCAGAGAGTCTTCCAAGTGGTTCTGGCATAACACACAGGTGATTTTGGCGTGTCTGGCAGGTTGTTCCGTTGTGCTTGGCATGTGGTTCAGGCTTGGCCGGCAGGTGGTTCCAGACTGTCCAGGACGTGTTTCCAGCTTCTCCGGCAGGTGGTTCTGGTACGTCTGAGAGGTGGTTCCGCCATGGCTGGCAGGTGATTCCGGACCGTCCCCCAGGAGGTTCTGGCATAGCCAGCAGTTGCTATTGGCCTGTCCGGCAGGTGGTTCCAGCGAGTTGAACAGGTGGCTCCGGCGTGCTCGGCAGGTGGTTCCGGTGTGTCCGGTAGGTGATTCCGGCGTGTCCGGCACGTGCTTCCGGCACGTCTGAGAGGTGGTTCCGGCATGCGTGACAGGTGGTTTCGGAGTGTCCGCCAGGTGGTTCTGGCGTACCCGGCAGGTGATTTTGGCGTGTCCGGCAGGTGTTTCTGGCGAGTCGAGCAGGTGGCTCCGGCATGCTCGGCAGGTGCTTCCGGCGTCTCCGGCACGTGGTTCTGGTGTGTCTGAGAGCTGGTTCCGGCATGTCCGGCAGATGATTCCGGAGTGTCCGCCAAGTGGTTCTGGCATACGCGGCTGGTGATTTGGGCATGTCAGGTAGGTGGTTCCGGCGAGTCGAGCAGGTGGCTCCGGCGTGCTCGGCAGGTTGTTCAGACGGGTCTGGCAGGTGTTTTCCGTCTGTTCGGGGTGTGGTTCCAGCATCTCATGCACATGGTTCTGGCACGTCTGAGATGTGGTTCCGGCCGGCCCGACAGGTGTTTCCACAGTGTCCGCCAAGTGGTACTGGCGTAGTTGGCTGGTGATTTTGGCATGACCGGCAGGTGGTTCCAGCAAGCCCGGCAGGTGATTCCGAAGTGTTCCCCAACTGGTTGTGGCGTAGCCGGCAGGTGATTTTGGCGTGTCCGGCAGGTGTTTCTGGCGAGTCGAGCAGGTGGCTCCGGCATGCTCGGCAGGTGCTTCCGGCGTCTCCGGCACTTGGCTCTGGTGTGTCTGAGAGCTGGTCCCGGCATGTCCGGCAGATGATTCCGGAGTGTCCGCCAAGTGGTTCTGGCATACCCAGCAGGTGATTTTGGCGTGTCAGGGAGGTGGTACCGGTGAGTCGAGCAGGTGGTTCCGGCGTGCTCAGCAGGTGGTTCAGGCGGTTCTGGCAGGTGGTATCCGTCTGTTCTGGGTGTGGTTCCAGCATCTCATGAACACGTTTCTGGCACGTCTGAGATGTGGTTCCAGCCGGCCCGACAGGTGTTTCCGCAGTGTCCGCCAAGCGGTTCTGGCGTAGTTGGCAGGTGATTTTGGCATGACTGGCAGGTGGTTCCAGCAAGCCTGGCAGGTGATTCCAAAGTGTTCACCAACTGGTTGTGGCGTAGCCGGCAGGTGATTTTTGCGTGATCGGCAGGTGGTTCTGGCGAGTCGAGCAGGTGGTTCCGGCGTGCTCGGCTGGTGCTTCCGGGGTCATTGGCACGGGGTTCTGGCATGTCTGAGAGGTGGTTCCTGCATGCCCGGCAAGTGATTCCGGAGTGTTCGCCAAGTGGTTCTGGCATAGTCGGCAGGTGATTTTGGCATGTCCGGCAGGTGGTTCAGGCGAGTTGAGCAGGTGGTTCCAACGTGCTTGGCAGGTGCTTCCGGCGTCTCCGGCACGTGTTTCTGGCACATCTGACAGGTGGTTCCGGCATGCCCGAAAGGTGATTCCGGTCTGTCCGGTAGGTGGCTCCAGCCGGCACGGCATGTGGTTCTGGTACGTCTCAGAGGTGGTTGCGCATGCCCAACAGGTGATTCCGGACTGTCCGCCACATGGTTCTGGCACGTCTGAGAGGTGGTTCCGGCATGCCCGGCAGGTGATTCCGGAGTGTTCGGCAAGTGTTTCCGGCATAGCCGGCCGGTGATTTTGCATGTCCAGCGGCCGTTCCGGTGGGTCGAGCCGGTGGTTCCGGCGTGTCTGGCAGGTGGTTCCGGTCTGTCCGGCAGGTGGTTCTTTGGTGTCCGGCACGAGGTTCAGTCTGAGAGGCTGTGCCGGCATGCCCCTCACGTGATTCCGGCTTGTCCCCGAAATGGTGCCGGTGTAGCGGGCAGGTGATTTTGGCGTGTCCGGCAGGTGGTTCAGGCGAGTTGAGCAGGTGGTTGCGACGTGTTCGGCAGGTGCTTCCTTCGTCTCCGGCACGTGTTTCTGGCACATCTGACTGGTGGTTCCGGCATGCCCAAAAGTTGATTCCGGACTGTCCGCTAGGTGGTTCCGGCGTGCACGGCACGTGGTTCTGGTACGTGTCAGAGGTGGTTGCGTATGCCCAACAGATGATTCCGGACTGTCCGCCACATGGTTCTGGCACGTCTGAGAGGTGGTTCCGGCATGCCCGGCAGGTCATCCCAGAGAGTCCTCCAAGTGGTTCTGGCATAACACGCAGGTGATTTGGGCGTGTCTGGCAGGTTGTTCCGTTGTGCTTGGCAGGTGGTTCAGGCTTGGCCGGCAGGTGGTTCCAGACTGTCCAGGACGTGTTTCCAGCTTCTCCGGCAGGTGGTTCTGGTACGTCTGAGAGGTGGTTCCGCCATGGCTGGCAGGCGATTCCGGACCGTCCCCCAGGTGGTTCTGGCATAGCCAGCAGTTGATATTGGCCTGTCCGGCAGGTGGTTCCAGTGAGTCGAACAGGTGGCTCCGGCGTGCTCGGCAGGTGGTTCCGGTCTGTCCGGTAGGTGATTCCGGCGTGTCCGGAACGTGCTTCCGGCACGTCTGAGAGGTGGTTCCGTCATGCGCGGCAGGTGGTTTCGGAGTGTCCGCCAGGTGGTTCTGGCGTACCCGGCAGGTGATTTTGGCGTGTCCGGCAGGTGTTTCTGGCGAGTCGAGCAGGTGGCTCCGGCATGCTCGGCAGGTGCTTCCGGCGTCTCTGGCACGTGGTTCTGGTGTGTCTGAGAGCTGGTTCCGGCATGTCCGGCAGATGATTCCGGAGTGTCCGCCAAGAGGTTCTGGCATACCGGGCTGGTGATTTTGGAATGTCAGGTAGGTGGTTCCGGCGAGTCGAGCAGGTGGCTCGGCGTGCTCGGCAGGTTGTTCAGACGGGTCTGGCAGGTGTTTTCCGTCTGTTCGGGGTGTGGTTCCAGCATCTCATGCACATGGTTCTGGCACGTCTGAGATGTGGTTCCGGCCGGCCCGACAGGTGTTTCCACAGTGTCCGCCAAGTGGTACTGGCGTAGTTGGCAGGTGATTTTGGCATGACCGGCAGGTGGTTCCAGCAAGCCCGGCAGGTGATTCCGAAGTGTTCCCCAACTGGTTGTGGCGTAGCCGGCAGGTGATTTCTGCGTGTCCGGCAGGTGGTTCTGGCGAGTCGAGCAGGTGGTTCCGGCGTGCTCGGCAGGTGCTTCCGGGGTCATTGGCACGTGGTTCTGGCATATCTGAGAGGTGGTTCCGGCATGCCCGGCAGGTGATTCCGGAGTGTTCGCCAAGTGTTTCCGGCGTAGCCGGCAGGTGATTTTGCATGTCCAGCGGTCGTTCCGGCGGGTCGAGCCGGTGGTTCCGGCGTGTCCGGCAGGTGGTTCCGGTCTGTCCGGCAGGTGGTTCTGTGGTGTCCGGCACGAGGTTCAGTCTGAGAGGCTGTGCCGGCATGCCCCTCACGTGATTCCGGCTTGTCCCCGAAGTGGTGCTGGTGTAGCGGGCAGGTGATTTTGGCGTGTCCGGCAGGTGGTTCAGGCGAGTTGAGCAGGTGGTTGCGACGTGCTCGGCAGGTGCTTCCGGCGTCTCCGGCACGTGGTTCTGGTGTGTCTGAGAGCTGGTTCCGGCATGTCCGGCAGATGATTCCGGAGTGTCCGCCAAGTGGTTCTGGCATACCCAGCAGGTGATTTTGGCGTGTCAGGGAGGTGGTACCGGTGAGTCGAGCAGGTGGTTCCGGCGTGCTCAGCAGGTGGTTCAGGCGGTTCTGGCAGGTGGTATCCGTCTGTTCGGGGTGTGGTTCCAGCATCTCATGAACACGTTTCTGGCACGTCTGAGATGTGGTTCCAGCCGGCCCGACAGGTGTTTCCGCAGTGTCCGCCAAGCGGTTCTGGCGTAGTTGGCAGGTGATTTTGGCATGACTGGCAGGTGGTTCCAGCAAGCCTGGCAGGTGATTCCAAAGTGTTCACCAACTGGTTGTGGCGTAGCCGGCAGGTGATTTTTGCGTGATCGGCAGGTGGTTCTGGCGAGTCGAGCAGGTGGTTCCGGCGTGCTCGGCTGGTGCTTCCGGGGTCATTGGCACGGGGTTCTGGCATGTCTGAGAGGTGGTTCCTGCATGCCCGGCAAGTGATTCCGGAGTGTTCGCCAAGTGGTTCTGGCATAGTCAGCAGGTGATTTTGGCATGTCCGGCAGGTGGTTCAGGCGAGTTGAGCAGGTGGTTCCAACGTGCTTGGCAGGTGCTTCCGGCGTCTCCGGCACGTGTTTCTGGCACATCTGACAGGTGTTTCCGTCATGCCCGAAAGGTGATTCCGGTCTGTCCGGTAGGTGGTTCCAGCCGGCACGGCATGTGGTTCTGGTACGTCTCAGAGGTGGTTGCGCATGCCCAACAGGTGATTCCGGACTGTCCGCCACATGGTTCTGGCACGTCTGAGAGGTGGTTCCGGCATGCCCGGTAAGTCATCCCAGAGAGTCCTCCAAGTGGTTCTGGCATAACACGCAGGTGATTTTGGCGTGTCTGGCAGGTTGTTCCGTTGTGCTTGGCAGGTGGTTCAGGCTTGGCCGGCAGGTGGTTCCAGACTGTCCAGGACGTGTTTCCAGCTTCTCCGGCAGGTGGTTCTGGTACGTGTGAAGGTGGTTCCGCCATGGCTGGCAGGCGATTCCGGACCGTCCCACAGGTGGTTCTGGCATAGCCAGCAGTTGATATTGGCCTGTCCGGCAGGTGGTTCCAGCGAGTCGAACAGGTGGCTCCGGCGTGCACGGCAGGTGGTTCCGGTCTGTCCGGTAGGTGATTCCGGCGTGTCCGGCACGTGCTTCAGGCACGTCTTAGAGGTGGTTCCGGCATGCGCGACAGGTGGTTTCGGGGTGTCCGCCAAGTGGTTCTGGCGTACCCGGCAGGTGATTTTGGCGTGTCCGGCAGGGGTTTCTGGCGAGTCGAGCAGGTGGCTCCGGCATGCTCGGCAGGTGCTTCCGGCGTCTCCGGCACGTGGTTCTGGTGTGTCTGAGAGTTGGTTCCGGCATGTCCGGCAGATGATTCCGGAGTGTCCGCCAAGTGGTTCTGGCATACCCAGCAGGTGATTTTGGCGTGTCTGGGAGGTGGTACCGGTGAGTCGAGCAGGTGGCTCGGCGTGCTCGGCAGGTTGTTCAGACGGGTCTGGCAGGTGTTTTCCGTCTGTTCGGGGTGTGGTTCCAGCATCTCATGCACATGGTTCTGGCACGTCTGAGATGTGGTTCCGGCCGGCCCGACAGGTGTTTCCACAGTGTCCGCCAAGTGGTACTGGCGTAGTTGGCAGGTGATTTTGGCATGACCGGCAGGTGGTTCCAGCAAGCCCGGCAGGTGATTCCGAAGTGTTCCCCAACTGGTTGTGGCGTAGCCGGCAGGTGATTTTTGTGTTTCCGACAGGTGGTTCTGGCAAGTCGAGCAGGTGGTTCCGGCGTGCTCGGCAGGTGCTTCCGGGGTCATTGGCATGTGGTTCTGGCATATCTGAGAGGTGGTTCCGGCATGCCCGGCAGGTGATTCCGGAGTGTTCGCCAAGTGTTTGCGGCGTAGCCGGCAGGTGATTTTGCATGTCCAGCGGTCGTTCCGGCGGGTCGAGCCGGTGGTTCCGGCGTGTCCGGCAGGTGGTTCCGGTCTGTCCGGCAGGTGGTTCTGTGGTGTCCGGCACGAGGTTCAGTCTGAGAGGCTGTGCCGGCATGCCCCTCACGTGATTCCGGCTTGTCCCCGAAGTGGTGCTGGTGTAGCGGGCAGGTGATTTTGGCGTGTCCGGCAGGTGGTTCAGGCGAGTTGAGCAGGTGCTTGCGACGTGCTCGGCAGGTGCTTCCGGCGTATCCGGCACGTGTTTCTGGCACATCTGACTGGTGGTTCCGGCATGCCCAAAAGTTGATTCCGGTCTGTCCGGTAGGTGGTTCCGTCGTGCACGGCACGTGGTTCTGGTACGTGTCAGAGGTGGTTGCGTATGCCCAACAGGTGATTCCGGACTGTCCGCCACGTGCTTCTGGCACGTCTGAGAGGTGGTTCCAACATGCCCGGCAGGTCATTTCGGAGAGTCGTCAAAGTGGTTCTGGCGTAGCCCGCAGGTGATTTTGGCGTGTCCTGTAGGTGGTTCCGCCGTGCTCGGCAGGTGGTTCAGGCATGGCCGTCACGTGGTTCCAGTCTTTCCAGGACGTGTTTCCAGCTTCTCCGGCAGGTGGTTCTGGTACGTCTGAGAGGTGGTTCTGCCATGGCTGGCAGGTGATTCCAGACCGTCCCCCAGGTGGTTCTGGCATAGCCAGCAGTTGATATTGGCCTGTCCGGCAGGTGGTTCCAGCGAGTCGAACAGGTGGCTCCGGCGTGCTCGGCAGGTGGTTCCGGTGTGTCCGGTAGGTGTTTCCGGCGTGTCCGGCACGTGCTTCCGGCACGTCTGAGAGGTGGTTCCGGCATGCGCGACAGGTGGTTTCGGAGTGTCCGCCAGGTGGTTCTGGCGAACCCGGCAGGTGATTTTGGCGTGTCCGGCAGGTGTTTCTGGCGAGTCGAGCAGGTGGCTCCGGCATGCTCGGCAGGTGCTTCCGGCGTCTCCGGCACTTGGTTCTGGTGTGTCTGAGAGCTGGTTCCGGCATGTCCGGCAGATGATTCCGGAGTGTCCGCCAAGTGGTTCTGGCATACCCAGCAGGTGATTTTGGCGTGTCAGGGAGGTGGTACCGGTGAGTCGAGCAGGTGGTTCCGGCGTGCTCAGCAGGTGGTTCAGGCGGTTCTGGCAGGTGGTATCCGTCTGTTCGGGGTGTGGTTCCAGCATCTCATGAACACGTTTCTGGCACGTCTGAGATGTGGTTCCAGCCGGCCCGACAGGTGTTTCCGCAGTGTCCGCCAAGCGGTTCTGGCGTAGTTGGCAGGTGATTTTGGCATGACTTTCAGGTGGTTCCAGCAAGCCTGGCAGGTGATTCCAAAGTGTTCACCAACTGGTTGTGGCGTAGCCGGCAGGTGATTTTTGCGTGATCGGCAGGTGGTTCTGGCGAGTCGAGCAGGTGGTTCCGGCGTGCTCGGCTGGTGCTTCCGGGGTCATTGGCACGGGGTTCTGGCATGTCTGAGAGGTGGTTCCTGCATGCCCGGCAAGTGATTCCGGAGTGTTCGCCAAGTGGTTCTGGCATAGTCGGCAGGTGATTTTGGCATGTCCGGCAGGTGGTTCAGGCGAGTTGAGCAGGTGGTTCCAACGTGCTTGGCAGGTGCTTCCGGCGTCTCCGGCACGTGTTTCTGGCACATCTGACAGGTGGTTCCAGCATGCCCGAAAGGTGATTCCGGTCTGTCCGGTAGGTGGTTCCAGCCGGCACGGCATGTGGTTCTGGTACGTCTCAGAGGTGGTTGGGCATGCCCAACAGGTGATTCCGGACTGTCCGCCACATGGTTCTGGCACGTCTGAGAGGTGGTTCCGGCATGTCCGGCAGGTCATCCCAGAGAGTCCTCCAAGTGGTTCTGGCATAACACGCAGGTGATTTTGGCGTGTATGGCAGGTTGTTCCGTTGTGCTTGGCAGGTGGTTCAGGCTTGGCCGGCAGGTGGTTCAAGACTGTCCAGGACGTGTTTCCAGCTTCTCCGGCAGGTGGTTCTGGTACGTCTGAGAGGTGGTTCGGCCATGGCTGGCAGGCGATTCAAGACCGTCCCCCAGGTGGTTCTGGCATAGCCAGCAGTTGATATTGGCCTGTCCGGCAGGTGGTTCCAGCGAGTCGAACAGGTGGCTCCGGCGTGCTCGGCAGGTGGTTCCGGTCTGTCCAGTAGGTGATTCCGGCATGTCCGGCACGTGCTTCAGGCACGTCTGAGAGGTGGTTCCGTCATGCGCGACAGGTGGTTTCGGAGTTTCCACCAGGTGGTTCTGGCGTACCCGGCAGGTGATTTTGGCGTGTCCGGCAGGTGTTTCTGGCGAGTCGAGCAGGTGACTCCGGCATGCTCGGCAGGTGCTTCCGGCGTCTCCGGCACGTGGTTCTGGTGTGTCTGAGAGCTGGTTCCGGCATGTCCGGCAGATGATTCCGGAGTGTCCGCCAAGTGGTTCGGGCATACCCAGTAGGTGATTTTGGCGTGTCAGGGAGGTGGTACCGGTGAGTCGAGCAGGTGGCTCGGCGTGCTCGGCAGGTTGTTCAGACAAGTCTGGCAGGTGTTTTCCGTCTGTTCGGGGTGTGGTTCCAGCATCTCATGCACATGGTTCTGGCACGTCTGAGATGTGGTTCCGGCCGGCCCGACAGGTGTTTCCACAGTGTCCGCCAAGTGGTACTGGCGTAGTTGGCAGGTGATTTTGGCATGACCGGCAGGTGGTTCCAGCAAGCCCGGCAGGTGATTCCGAAGTGTTCCCCAACTGGTTGTGGCGTAGCCGGCAGGTGATTTTGGCGTGTCCGGCAGGTGGTTCTGGCGAGTCGAGCAGGTGGTTCCGGCGTGCTCGGCAGGTGCTTCCGGGGTCATTGGCACGTGGTTCTGGCATATCTGAGAGGTGGTTCCAGCATGCCCGGCAGGTGATTCCGGAGTGTTCGCCAAGTGTTTCCGGCGTAGCCGGCAGGTGATTTTGCATGTCCAGCGGTCGTTCCGGCGGGTCGAGCCGGTGGTTCCGGCGTGTCCGGCAGGTGGTTCCGGTCTGTCCGGCAGGTGGTTCTGTGGTGTCCGGCACGAGGTTCAGTCTGAGAGGCTGTGCCGGCATGCCCCTCACGTGATTCCGGCTTGTCCCCGAAGTGGTGCTGGTGTAGCGGGCAGGTGATTTTGGCGTGTCCGGCAGGTGGTTCAGGCGAGTTGAGCAGGTGGTTGCGACGTGCTCGGCAGGTGCTTCCGGCGTCTCCGGCACGTGTTTCTGGCACATCTGACTGGTGGTTCCGGCATGCCCAAAAGTTGATTCCGGTCTGTCCGGTAGGTGGTTCCGGCGTGCACGGCACGTGGTTCTGGTACGTGTCAGAGGTGGTTGCGTATGCCCAACAGGTGATTCCGGACTGTCCGCCACGTGCTTCTGGCACGTCTGAGAGGTGGTTCCAACATGCCGGGCAGGTCATTTCGGAGAGTCGTCCAAGTGGTTCTGGTGTAGCCCGCAGGTGATTTTGGCGTGTCCGGCAGGTGGTTCCGCCGTGCTCGGCAGGTGGTTCAGGCATGGCCATCACGTGGTTCCAGTCTGTCCAGGACGTGTTTCCACCTTCTCCGGCAGGTGGTTCTGGTACGTCTGAGAGGTGGTTCCGCCATGGCTGGCAGGTGATCCCGGACTGTCCCCCACGTGGTTCTGGCATAGCCAGCAGTTGATATTGGCCTGTCCGGCAGGTGGTTCCAGCGAGTCGAACAGGTGGCTCCGGCGTTCTTGGCAGGTGGTTCCGGTCTGTCCGGTAGGTGTTTCCGGCGTGTCTGGCACGTGCTTCCGCCACGTCTGAGAGGTGGTTCCGGCATGCGTGACAGGTGGTTTCGGAGTGTCCGCCAGGTGGTTCTGGCGTACCCGGCAGGTGATTTTGGCGTGTCCGGCAGGTGTTTCTGGCGAGTCGAGCAGGTGGCTCCGGCATGCTCGGCAGGTGCTTCCGGCGTCTCCGGCACGTGGTTCTGGTGTGTCTGAGAGCTGGTTCCGGCATGTCCGGCAGATGATTCCGGAGTGTCCGCCAAGTGGTTCTGGCATACGCGGCTGGTGATTTGGGCATGTCAGGTAGGTGGTTCCGGCGAGTCGAGCAGGTGGCTCCGGCGTGCTCGGCAGGTTGTTCAGACGGGTCTGGCAGGTGTTTTCCGTCTGTTCGGGGTGTGGTTCCAGCATCTCATGCACATGGTTCTGGCACGTCTGAGATGTGGTTCCGGCCGGCCCGACAGGTGTTTCCACAGTGTCCGCCAAGTGGTACTGGCGTAGTTGGCTGGTGATTTTGGCATGACCGGCAGGTGGTTCCAGCAAGCCCGGCAGGTGATTCCGAAGTGTTCCCCAACTGGTTGTGGCGTAGCCGGCAGGTGATTTTGGCGTGTCCGGCAGGTGTTTCTGGCGAGTCGAGCAGGTGGCTCCGGCATGCTCGGCAGGTGCTTCCGGCGTCTCCGGCACTTGGCTCTGGTGTGTCTGAGAGCTGGTCCCGGCATGTCCGGCAGATGATTCCGGAGTGTCCGCCAAGTGGTTCTGGCATACCCAGCAGGTGATTTTGGCGTGTCAGGGAGGTGGTACCGGTGAGTCGAGCAGGTGGTTCCGGCGTGCTCAGCAGGTGGTTCAGGCGGTTCTGGCAGGTGGTATCCGTCTGTTCTGGGTGTGGTTCCAGCATCTCATGAACACGTTTCTGGCACGTCTGAGATGTGGTTCCAGCCGGCCCGACAGGTGTTTCCGCAGTGTCCGCCAAGCGGTTCTGGCGTAGTTGGCAGGTGATTTTGGCATGACTGGCAGGTGGTTCCAGCAAGCCTGGCAGGTGATTCCAAAGTGTTCACCAACTGGTTGTGGCGTAGCCGGCAGGTGATTTTTGCGTGATCGGCAGGTGGTTCTGGCGAGTCGAGCAGGTGGTTCCGGCGTGCTCGGCTGGTGCTTCCGGGGTCATTGGCACGGGGTTCTGGCATGTCTGAGAGGTGGTTCCTGCATGCCCGGCAAGTGATTCCGGAGTGTTCGCCAAGTGGTTCTGGCATAGTCGGCAGGTGATTTTGGCATGTCCGGCAGGTGGTTCAGGCGAGTTGAGCAGGTGGTTCCAACGTGCTTGGCAGGTGCTTCCGGCGTCTCCGGCACGTGTTTCTGGCACATCTGACAGGTGGTTCCGGCATGCCCGAAAGGTGATTCCGGTCTGTCCGGTAGGTGGCTCCAGCCGGCACGGCATGTGGTTCTGGTACGTCTCAGAGGTGGTTGCGCATGCCCAACAGGTGATTCCGGACTGTCCGCCACATGGTTCTGGCACGTCTGAGAGGTGGTTCCGGCATGCCCGGCAGGTGATTCCGGAGTGTTCGGCAAGTGTTTCCGGCATAGCCGGCCGGTGATTTTGCATGTCCAGCGGCCGTTCCGGTGGGTCGAGCCGGTGGTTCCGGCGTGTCTGGCAGGTGGTTCCGGTCTGTCCGGCAGGTGGTTCTTTGGTGTCCGGCACGAGGTTCAGTCTGAGAGGCTGTGCCGGCATGCCCCTCACGTGATTCCGGCTTGTCCCCGAAATGGTGCCGGTGTAGCGGGCAGGTGATTTTGGCGTGTCCGGCAGGTGGTTCAGGCGAGTTGAGCAGGTGGTTGCGACGTGTTCGGCAGGTGCTTCCTTCGTCTCCGGCACGTGTTTCTGGCACATCTGACTGGTGGTTCCGGCATGCCCAAAAGTTGATTCCGGACTGTCCGCTAGGTGGTTCCGGCGTGCACGGCACGTGGTTCTGGTACGTGTCAGAGGTGGTTGCGTATGCCCAACAGATGATTCCGGACTGTCCGCCACATGGTTCTGGCACGTCTGAGAGGTGGTTCCGGCATGCCCGGCAGGTCATCCCAGAGAGTCCTCCAAGTGGTTCTGGCATAACACGCAGGTGATTTGGGCGTGTCTGGCAGGTTGTTCCGTTGTGCTTGGCAGGTGGTTCAGGCTTGGCCGGCAGGTGGTTCCAGACTGTCCAGGACGTGTTTCCAGCTTCTCCGGCAGGTGGTTCTGGTACGTCTGAGAGGTGGTTCCGCCATGGCTGGCAGGCGATTCCGGACCGTCCCCCAGGTGGTTCTGGCATAGCCAGCAGTTGATATTGGCCTGTCCGGCAGGTGGTTCCAGTGAGTCGAACAGGTGGCTCCGGCGTGCTCGGCAGGTGGTTCCGGTCTGTCCGGTAGGTGATTCCGGCGTGTCCGGAACGTGCTTCCGGCACGTCTGAGAGGTGGTTCCGTCATGCGCGGCAGGTGGTTTCGGAGTGTCCGCCAGGTGGTTCTGGCGTACCCGGCAGGTGATTTTGGCGTGTCCGGCAGGTGTTTCTGGCGAGTCGAGCAGGTGGCTCCGGCATGCTCGGCAGGTGCTTCCGGCGTCTCTGGCACGTGGTTCTGGTGTGTCTGAGAGCTGGTTCCGGCATGTCCGGCAGATGATTCCGGAGTGTCCGCCAAGAGGTTCTGGCATACCGGGCTGGTGATTTTGGAATGTCAGGTAGGTGGTTCCGGCGAGTCGAGCAGGTGGCTCGGCGTGCTCGGCAGGTTGTTCAGACGGGTCTGGCAGGTGTTTTCCGTCTGTTCGGGGTGTGGTTCCAGCATCTCATGCACATGGTTCTGGCACGTCTGAGATGTGGTTCCGGCCGGCCCGACAGGTGTTTCCACAGTGTCCGCCAAGTGGTACTGGCGTAGTTGGCAGGTGATTTTGGCATGACCGGCAGGTGGTTCCAGCAAGCCCGGCAGGTGATTCCGAAGTGTTCCCCAACTGGTTGTGGCGTAGCCGGCAGGTGATTTCTGCGTGTCCGGCAGGTGGTTCTGGCGAGTCGAGCAGGTGGTTCCGGCGTGCTCGGCAGGTGCTTCCGGGGTCATTGGCACGTGGTTCTGGCATATCTGAGAGGTGGTTCCGGCATGCCCGGCAGGTGATTCCGGAGTGTTCGCCAAGTGTTTCCGGCGTAGCCGGCAGGTGATTTTGCATGTCCAGCGGTCGTTCCGGCGGGTCGAGCCGGTGCTTCCGGCGTGTCCGGCAGGTGGTTCCGGTCTGTCCGGCAGGTGGTTCTGTGGTGTCCGGCACGAGGTTCAGTCTGAGAGGCTGTGCCGGCATGCCCCTCACGTGATTCCGGCTTGTCCCCGAAGTGGTGCTGGTGTAGCGGGCAGGTGATTTTGGCGTGTCCGGCAGGTGGTTCAGGCGAGTTGAGCAGGTGGTTGCGACGTGCTCGGCAGGTGCTTCCGGCGTCTCCGGCACGTGTTTCTGGCACATCTGACTGGTGGTTCCGGCATGCCCGAAAGTTGATTCCGGACTGTCCGCTAGGTGGTTCCGGCGTGCACGGCACGTGGTTCTGGTACGTCTCAGAGGTGGTTGCGTATGCGCAACAGGTGATTCCGGACTGTCCGCCACATGGTTCTGGCACGTCTGAGAGGTGGTTCGGGCATGGCCGGCAGGTCATCCCAGAGAGTCCTCCAAGTGGTTCTGGCATAACACACAGGTGATTTTGGCGTGTCTGGCAGGTTGTTCCGTTGTGCTTGGCAGGTGGTTCAGGCTTGGCCGGCAGGTGGTTCCATACTGTCCAGGACGTGTTTCCAGCTTCTCCGGCAGGTGGTTCTGGTACGTCTGAGAGGTGGTTCCGCCATGGCTGGCAGGTGATTCCGGACCGTCCCCCAGGTGGTTCTGGCATAGCCAGCAGTTGCTATTGGCCTGTCCGGCAGGTGGTTCCAGCGAGTTGAACAGGTGGCTCCGGCGTGCTCGGCAGGTGGTTCCGGTGTGTCCGGTAGGTGATTCCGGCGTGTCCGGAACGTGCTTCCGGCACGTCTGAGAGGTGGTTCCGTCATGCGCGGCAGGTGATTCCGTAGTGTCCGCCAGGTGGTTCTGGCATACCCGGCAGGTGATTTTGGCGTGTCCTGCAGGTGTTTCTGGCGAGTCGAGCAGTTGGCTCCGGCATGCTCGGCAGGTGCTTCCGGCGTCTCCGGCACGTGGTTCTGGTGTGTCTGAGAGCTGGTTCCGGCATGTCCGGCAGATGATTCCGGAGTGTCCGCCAAGTGGTTCTGGCATACCCAGCAGGTGATTTTGGCGTGTCAGGGAGGTGGTACCGGTGAGTCGAGCAGGTGGTTCCGGCGTGCTCAGCAGGTGGTTCAGGCGGTTCTGGCAGGTGGTATCCGTCTGTTCGGGGTGTGGTTCCAGCATCTCATGAACACGTTTCTGGCACGTCTGAGATGTGGTTCCAGCCGGCCCGACAGGTGTTTCCGCAGTGTCCGCCAAGCGGTTCTGGCGTAGTTGGCAGGTGATTTTGGCATGACTGGCAGGTGGTTCCAGCAAGCCTGGCAGGTGATTCCAAAGTGTTCACCAACTGGTTGTGGCGTAGCCGGCAGGTGATTTTTGCGTGATCGGCAGGTGGTTCTGGCGAGTCGAGCAGGTGGTTCCGGCGTGCTCGGCTGGTGCTTCCGGGGTCATTGGCACGGGGTTCTGGCATGTCTGAGAGGTGGTTCCTGCATGCCCGGCAAGTGATTCCGGAGTGTTCGCCAAGTGGTTCTGGCATAGTCGGCAGGTGATTTTGGCATGTCCGGCAGGTGGTTCAGGCGAGTTGAGCAGGTGGTTCCAACGTGCTTGGCAGGTGCTTCCGGCGTCTCCGGCACGTGTTTCTGGCACATCTGACAGGTGTTTCCGTCATGCCCGAAAGGTGATTCCGGTCTGTCCGGTAGGTGGTTCCAGCCGGCACGGCATGTGGTTCTGGTACGTCTCAGAGGTGGTTGCGCATGCCCAACAGGTGATTCCGGACTGTCCGCCACATGGTTCTGGCACGTCTGAGAGGTGGTTCCGGCATGCCCGGTAAGTCATCCCAGAGAGTCCTCCAAGTGGTTCTGGCATAACACGCAGGTGATTTTGGCGTGTCTGGCAGGTTGTTCCGTTGTGCTTGGCAGGTGGTTCAGGCTTGGCCGGCAGGTGGTTCCAGACTGTCCAGGACGTGTTTCCAGCTTCTCCGGCAGGTGGTTCTGGTACGTGTGAAGGTGGTTCCGCCATGGCTGGCAGGCGATTCCGGACCGTCCCACAGGTGGTTCTGGCATAGCCAGCAGTTGATATTGGCCTGTCCGGCAGGTGGTTCCAGCGAGTCGAACAGGTGGCTCCGGCGTGCACGGCAGGTGGTTCCGGTCTGTCCGGTAGGTGATTCCGGCGTGTCCGGCACGTGCTTCAGGCACGTCTTAGAGGTGGTTCCGGCATGCGCGACAGGTGGTTTCGGAGTGTCCGCCAAGTGGTTCTGGCGTACCCGGCAGGTGATTTTGGCGTGTCCGGCAGGGTTTCTGGCGAGTCGAGCAGGTGGCTCCGGCATGCTCGGCAGGTGCTTCCGGCGTCTCCGGCACGTGGTTCTGGTGTGTCTGAGAGCTGGTTCCGGCATGTCCGGCAGATGATTCCGGAGTGTCCGCCAAGTGTTTCTGGCATACCCGGCTGGTGATTTGGGCATGTCAGGTAGGTGGTTCCGGCGAGTCGAGCAGGTGGCTCCGGCGTGCTCGGCAGGTTGTTCTGACGGGTCTGGCAGGTGTTTTCCGTCTGTTCGGGGTGTGGTTCCCGCATCTCATGCACATGGTTCTGGCACGTCTGAGATGTGGTTCCGGCCGGCCCGACAGGTGTTTCCACAGTGTCCGCCAAGTGGTACTGGCGTAGTTGGCTGGTGATTTTGGCATGACCGGCAGGTGGTTCCAGCAAGCCCGGCAGGTGATTCCGAAGTGTTCCCCAACTGGTTGTGGCGTAGCCGGCAGGTGATTTTTGCGTGTCCGGCAGGTGGTTCTGGCGAGTCGAGCAGGTGGTTCCGGCGTGCTCGGCAGGTGCTTCCGGGGTCATTGGCACGTGGTTCTGGCATATCTGAGAGGTGGTTCCGGCATGCCCGGCAGGTGATTCCGGAGTGTTCGCCAAGTGTTTCCGGCGTAGCCGGCAGGTGATTTTGCATGTCCAGCGGTCGTTCCGGCGGGTCGAGCCGGTGGTTCCGGCGTGTCCGGCAGGTGGTTCCGGTCTGTCCGGCAGGTGGTTCTGTGGTGTCCGGCACGAGGTTCAGTCTGAGAGGCTGTGCCGGCATGCCCCTCACGTGATTCCGGCTTGTCCCCGAAGTGGTGCTGGTGTAGCGGGCAGGTGATTTTGGCGTGTCCGGCAGGTGGTTCAGGCGAGTTAAGCAGGTGGTTGCGACGTGCTCGGCAGGTGCTTCCGGCGTCTCCGGCACGTGTTTCTGGCACATCTGACTGGTGGTTCCGGCATGCCCAAAAGTTGATTCCGGTCTGTCCGGTAGGTGGTTCCGGCGTGCACGGCACGTGGTTCTGGTACGTGTCAGAGGTGGTTGCGTATGCCCAACAGGTGATTCCGGACTGTCCGCCACGTGCTTCTGGCACGTCTGAGAGGTGGTTCCAACATGCCCGGCAGGTCATTTCGGAGAGTCGTCCAAGTGGTTCTGGCGTAGCCCGCAGGTGATTTTGGCGTGTCCGGCAGGTGGTTCCGCCGTGCTCGGCAGGTGGTTCAGGCATGGCCGTCACGTGGTTCCAGTCTGTCCAGGACGTGTTTCCAGCTTCTCCGGCAGGTGGTTCTGGTACGTCTGAGAGGTGGTTCCGCCATGGCTGGCAGGTGATCCCGGACTGTCCCCCAGGTGGTTCTGGCATAGCCAGCAGTTGATACTGGCCTGTGCGGCAGGTGGTCCCACCGAGTCGAACAGGTCGTTCCGGCGTGCTCGGCAGGTGGTTCCGGTCTGTCCGGTAGGTGTTTCCGGCGTGTCCGGCACGTGCTTCCGGCACGTCTGAGAGGTGGTTCCGGCATGCGCGACAGGTGATTCCGTAGTGTCCGCCAGGTGGTTCTGGCATACCCGGCAGGTGATTTTGGCGTGTCCTGCAGGTGTTTCTGGCGTGTCGAGCAGGTGGCTCCGGCATGCTCGGCAGGTGCTTCCGGCGTCTCCGGCACTTGGTTCTGGTGTGTCTGAGAGCTGGTTCCGGCATGTCCGGCAGATGATTCCGGAGTGTCCGCCAAGTGGTCCTGGCATACCCAGCAGGTGATTTTGGCGTGTCAGGGAGGTGGTACCGGTGAGTCGAGCAGGTGGTTCCGGCGTGCTCAGCAGGTGGTTCAGGCGGTTCTGGCAGGTGGTATCCATCTGTTCGGGGTGTGGTTCCAGCATCTCATGAACACGTTTCTGGCACGTCTGAGATGTGGTTCCAGCCGGCCCGACAGGTGTTTCCGCAGTGTCCGCCAAGCGGTTCTGGCGTAGTTGGCAGGTGATTTTGGCATGACTGGCAGGTGGTTCCAGCAAGCCTGGCAGGTGATTCCAAAGTGTTCACCAACTGGTTGTGGCGTAGCCGGCAGGTGATTTTTGCGTGATCGACAGGTGGTTCTGGCGAGTCGAGCAGGTGGTTCCGGCGTGCTCGGCTGGTGCTTCCGGGGTCATTGGCACGGGGTTCTGGCATGTCTGAGAGGTGGTTCCTGCATGCCCGGCAAGTGATTCCGGAGTGTTCGCCAAGTGGTTCTGGCATAGTCGGCAGGTGATTTTGGCATGTCCGGCAGGTGGTTCAGGCGAGTTGAGCAGGTGGTTCCAACGTGCTTGGCAGGTGCTTCCGGCGTCTCTGGCACGTGTTTCTGGCACATCTGACAGGTGGTTCCGGCATGCAAGAAAGGTGATTCCGGTCTGTCCGGTAGGTGGCTCCAGCCGGCACGGCATGTGGTTCTGGTACGTCTCAGAGGTGGTTGGGCATGCCCAACAGGTGATTCCGGACTGTCCGCCACATGGTTCTGGCACGTCTGAGAGGTGGTTCCGGCATGCCCGGCAGGTCATCCCAGAGAGTCCTCCAAGTGGTTCTGGCATAACACGCAGGTGATTTTGGCGTGTATGGCAGGTTGTTCCGTTGTGCTTGGCAGGTGGTTCAGGCTTGGCCGGCAGGTGGTTCCAGACTGTCCAGGATGTGTTTCCAGCTTCTCCGGCAGGTGGTTCTGGTACGTCTGAGAGGTGGTTCCGCCATGGCTGGCAGGCGATTCCGGACCGTCCCCCAGGTGGTTCTGGCATAGCCAGCAGTTGATATTGGCCTGTCCGGCAGGTGGTTCCAGCGAGTCGAACAGGTGGCTCCGGCGTGCTCGGCAGGTGGTTCCGGTGTGTCCGGTAGGTGATTCCGGCGTGTCCGGCACGTGCTTCCGCCACGTCTGAGAGGTGGTTCCGGCATGCGTGACAGGTGGTTTCGGAGTGTCCGCCAGGTGGTTCTGGCGAACCCGGCAGGTGATTTTGGCGTGTCCGGCAGGTGTTTCTGGCGAGTCGAGCAGGTGGCTCCGGCATGCTCGGCAGGTGCTTCCGGCGTCTCCGGCACGTGGTTCTGGTGTGTCTGAGAGCTGGTTCCGGCATGTCCGGCAGATGATTCCGGAGTGTCCGCCAAGTGGTTCTGGCATACCCAGCAGGTGATTTTGGCGTGTCTGGGAGGTGGTACCGGTGAGTCGAGCAGGTGGCTCGGCGTGCTCGGCAGGTTGTTCAGACGGGTCTGGCAGGTGTTTTCCGTCTGTTTGGGGTGTGGTTCCAGCATCTCATGCACATGGTTCTGGCACGTCTGAGATGTGGTTCCGGCCGGCCCGACAGGTGTTTCCACAGTGTCCGCCAAGTGGTACTGGCGTAGTTGGCAGGTGATTTTGGCATGACCGGCAGGTGGTTCCAGCAAGCTCGGCAGGTGATTCCGAAGTGTTCCCCAACTGGTTGTGGCGTAGCCGGCAGGTGATTTTTGCGTGTCCGGCAGGTGGTTCTGGCAAGTCGAGCAGGTGGTTCCGGCGTGCTCGGCAGGTGCTTCCGGGGTCATTGGCATGTGGTTCTGGCATATCTGAGAGGTGGTTCCGGCATGCCCGGCAGGTGATTCCGGAGTGTTCGCCAAGTGTTTGCGGCGTAGCCTGCAGGTGATTTTGCATGTCCAGCGGTCGTTCCGGCGGGTCGAGCCGGTGGTTCCGGCGTGTCCGGCAGGTGGTTCCGGTCTGTCCGGCAGGTGGTTCTGTGGTGTCCGGCACGAGGTTCAGTCTGAGAGGCTGTGCCGGCATGCCCCTCACGTGATTCCGGCTTGTCCCCGAAGTGGTGCTGGTGTAGCGGGCAGGTGATTTTGGCGTGTCCGGCAGGTGGTTCAGGCGAGTTGAGCAGGTGCTTGCGACGTGCTCGGCAGGTGCTTCCGGCGTCTCCGGCACGTGTTTCTGGCACATCTGACTGGTGGTTCCGGCATGCCCAAAAGTTGATTCCGGTCTGTCCGGTAGGTGGTTCCGGCGTGCACGGCACGTGGTTCTGGTACGTGTCAGAGGTGGTTGCGTATGCCCAACAGGTGATTCCGGACTGTCCGCCACGTGCTTCTGGCACGTCTGAGAGGTGGTTCCAACATGCCCGGCAGGTCATTTCGGAGAGTCGTCCAAGTGGTTCTGGCGTAGCCCGCAGGTGATTTTGGCGTGTCCGGCAGGTGGTTCCGCCGTGCTCGGCAGGTGGTTCAGGCATGGCCGTCACGTGGTTCCAGTCTGTCCAGGACGTGTTTCCAGCTTCTCCGGCAGGTGGTTCTGGTACGTCTGAGAGGTGGTTCCGCCATGGCTGGCAGGTGATCCCGGACTGTCCCCCAGGTGGTTCTGGCATAGCCAGCAGTTGATATTGGCCTGTCCGGCAGGTGGTTCCAGCGAGTCGAACAGGTGGTTCCGGCGTGCTCGGCAGGTGGATCCGGTCTGTCCGGTAGGTGTTTCCGGCGTGTCCGGCACGTGCTTCCGTCACGTCTGAGAGGTGGTTCCGGCATGCGCGACAGGTGGTTTCGGAGTGTCCGCCAGGTGGTTCTGGCGAACCCGGCATGTGATTTTGGCGTGTCCGGCAGGTGTTTCTGGCGAGTCGAGCAGGTGGCTCCGGCATGCTCGGCAGGTGCTTCCGGCGTCTCCGGCACGTGGTTCTGGTGTGTCTGAGAGCTGGTTCCGGCATGTCCGGCATATGATTCCGGAGTGTCCGCCAAGTGGTTCTGGCATACCCAGCAGGTGATTTTGGCGTGTCAGGGAGGTGGTACCGGTGAGTCGAGCAGGTGTTTCAGGCGGTTCTGGCAGGTGGTATCCGTCTGTTCGGGGTGTGGTTCCAGCACCTCATGAACACGTTTCTGGCACGTCTGAGATGTGGTTCCAGCCGGCCCGACAGGTGTTTCCGCAGTGTCCGCCAAGCGGTTCTGGCGCAGTTGGCAGGTGATTTTGGCATGACTGGCAGGTGGTTCCAGCAAGCCTGGCAGGTGATTCCAAAGTGTTCACCAACTGGTTGTGGCGTAGCCGGCAGGTGATTTTTGCGTGTCCGGCAGGTGGTTCTGGCGAGTCGAGCAGGTGGTTCCGGCGTGCTCGGCAGGTGCTTCCGGGGTCATTGGCATGGGATTCTGGCATGTCTGACAGGTGGTTCCTGCATGCCCGGCAAGTGATTCCGGAGTGTTCGCCAAGTGGTTCTGGCATAGTCGGCAGGTGATTTTGGCATGTCCGGCAGGTGGTTCAGGCGAGTTGAGCAGGTGGTTCCAACGTGATTGGCAGGTGCTTCCGGCGTCTCCGGCACGTGTTTCTGGTACATCTGACAGGTGGTTCCGGCATGCCCGAAAGGTGATTCCGGTCTGTCCGGTAGGTGGTTCCAGCCTGGACGGCATGTGGTTCTGGTACGTCTCAGAGGTGGTTGCGCATGCCCAACAGGTGATTCCGGACTGTCCGCCACATGGTTCTGGAACGTCTGAGAGGTGGTTCCGGCATGCCCGGCAGGTCATCCCAGAGAGTCCTCCAAGTGGTTCTGGCATAACACGCAGGTGATTTTGGCGTGTATGGCAGGTTGTTCCGTTGTGCTTGGCAGGTGGTTCAGGCTTGGCCGGCAGGTGGTTCCAGACTGTCCAGGACGTGTTTCCAGCTTCTCCGGCAGGTGGTTCTGGTACGTCTGAGAGGTGGTTCCGCCATGGCTGGCAGGCGATTTCGGACCGTCCCCCAGGTGGTTCTGGCATAGCCAGCAGTTGATATTGGCCTGTCCGGCAGGTGGTTCCAGCGAGTCGAACAGGTGGCTCCGGCGTGCTCGGCAGGTGGTTCCCGTCTGTCCGGTAGGTGATTCCGGCGTGTCCGGCACGTGCTTCCGGCACGTCTGAGAGGTGGGTCCGGCATGCGCGACAGGCGGTTTCGGAGTGTCCGCCAGGTGGTTCTGGTGTACCCGGCAGGTGATTTTGGCGTGTCCGGCAGGTGTTTCTGGCGAGTCGAGCAGGTGGCTCCGGCATGCTCCGCAGGTGCTTCCGGCGTCTCCGGCACGTGGTTCTGGTGTGTCTGAGAGCTGGTTCCGGCATGTCCGGCAGATGATTCCGGAGTGTCCGCCAAGTGTTTCTGGCATACCCGGCTGGTGATTTGGGCATGTCAGGTAGGTGGTTCCGGCGAGTCGAGCAGGTGGCTCCGGCGTGCTCGGCAGGTTGTTCTGACGGGTCTGGCAGGTGTTTTCCGTCTGTTCGGGGTGTGGTTCCCGCATCTCATGCACATGGTTCTGGCACGTCTGAGATGTGGTTCCGGCCGGCCCGACAGGTGTTTCCACAGTGTCCGCCAAGTGGTACTGGCGTAGTTGGCAGGTGATTTTGGCATGACCGGCAGGTGGTTCCAGCAAGCCCGGCAGGTGATTCCGAAGTGTTCCCCAACTGGTTGTGGCGTAGCCGGCAGGTGATTTTTGCGTGTCCGGCAGGTGGTTCTGGCAAGTCGAGCAGGTGGTTCCGGCGTGCTCGGCAGGTGCTTCCGGGGTCATTGGCACGTGGTTCTGGCATATCTGAGAGGTGGTTCCGGCATGCCCGGCAGGTGATTCCGGAGTGTTCGCCAAGTGTTTCCGGCGTAGCCGGCAGGTGATTTTGCATGTCCAGCGGTCGTTCCGGCGGGTCGAGCCGGTGGTTCCGGCGTGTCCGGCAGGTGGTTCCGGTCTGTCCGGCAGGTGGTTCTGTGGTGTCTGGCACGAGGTTCAGTCTGAGAGGCTGTGCCGGCATGCCCCTCACGTGATTCCGGCTTGTCCCCGAAGTGGTGCTGGTGTAGCGGGCAGGTGATTTTGGCGTGTCCGGCAGGTGGTTCAGGCGAGTTAAGCAGGTGGTTGCGACGTGCTCGGCAGGTGCTTCCGGCGTCTCCGGCACGTGTTTCTGGCACATCTGACTGGTGGTTCCGGCATGCCCAAAAGTTGATTCCGGTCTGTCCGGTAGGTGGTTCCGGCGAGCACGGCACGTGGTTCTGGTACGTGTCAGAGGTGGTTGCGTATGCCCAACATGTGATTCCGGACTGTCCGCCACGTGCTTCTGGCACGTCTGAGAGGTGGTTCCAACATGCCCGGCAGGTCATTTCGGAGAGTCGTCCAAGTGGTTCTGGCGTAGCCCGCAGGTGATTTTGGCGTGTCCGGCAGGTGGTTCCGCCGTGCTCGGCAGGTGGTTCAGGCATGGCCGTCACGTGGTTCCAGTCTGTCCAGGACGTGTTTCCAGCTTCTCCGGCAGGTGGTTCTGGTACGTCTGAGAGGTGGTTCCGCCATGGCTGGCAGGTGATCCCGGACTGTCCCCCAGGTGGTTCTGGCATAGCCAGCAGTTGATACTGGCCTGTGCGGCAGGTGGTCCCACCGAGTCGAACAGGTCATTCCGGCGTGCTCGGCAGGTGGTTCCGGTCTGTCCGGTAGGTGTTTCCGGCGTGTCCGGCACGTGCTTCCGGCACGTCTGAGAGGTGGTTCCGGCATGCGCGGCAGGTGATTCCGTAGTGTCCGCCAGGTGGTTCTGGCATACCCGGCAGGTGATTTTGGCGTGTCCTGCAGGTGTTTCTGGCGTGTCGAGCAGGTGGCTCCGGCATGCTCGGCAGGTGCTTCCGGCGTCTCCGGCACTTGGTTCTGGTGTGTCTGAGAGCTGGTTCCGGCATGTCCGGCAGATGATTCCGGAGTGTCCGCCAAGTGGTTCTGGCATACCCAGCAGGTGATTTTGGCGTGTCAGGGAGGTGGTACCGGTGAGTCGAGCAGGTGGTTCCGGCGTGCTCAGCAGGTGGTTCAGGCGGTTCTGGCAGGTGGTATCCGTCTGTTCGGGGTGTGGTTCCAGCATCTCATGAACACGTTTCTGGCACGTCTGAGATGTGGTTCCAGCCGGCCCGACAGGTGTTTCCGCAGTGTCCGCCAAGCGGTTCTGGCGTAGTTGGCAGGTGATTTTGGCATGACTGGCAGGTGGTTCCAGCAAGCCTGGCAGGTGATTCCAAAGTGTTCACCAACTGGTTGTGGCGTAGCCGGCAGGTGATTTCTGTGTGTCCGGCAGGTGGTTCTGGCGAGTCGAGCAGGTGGTTCCGGCGTGCTCGGCAGGTGCTTCCGGGGTCATTGGCACGTGGTTCTGGCATATCTGAGAGGTGGTTCCGGCATGCCCGGCAGGTGATTCCGGAGTGTTCGCCAAGTGTTTCCGGCGTAGCCGGCAGGTGATTTTGCATGTCCAGCGGTCGTTCCGGCGGGTCGAGCCGGTGGTTCCGGCGTGTCCGGCAGGTGGTTCCGGTCTGTCCGGCAGGTGGTTCTGTGGTGTCCGGCACGAGGTTCAGTCTGAGAGGCTGTGCCGGCATGCCCCTCACGTGATTCCGGCTTGTCCCCGAAGTGGTGCTGGTGTAGCGGGCAGGTGATTTTGGCGTGTCCGGCAGGTGGTTCAGGCGAGTTGAGCAGGTGGTTGCGACGTGCTCGACAGGTGCTTCCGGCGTCTCCGGCACGTGTTTCTGGCACATCTGACTGGTGGTTCCGGCATGCCCGAAAGTTGATTCCGGACTGTCCGCTAGGTGGTTCCGGCGTGCACGGCACGTGGTTCTGGTACGTCTCAGAGGTGGTTGCGCATGCCCAACAGGTGATTCCGGACTGTCCGCCACATGGTTCTGGCACGTCTGAGAGATGGTTCCGGCATGCCCGGCAGGTCATCCCAGAGAGTCCTCCATGTGGTTCTGGCATAACACGCAGGTGATTTTGGCAGGTATGGCAGGTTGTTCCGTTGTGCTTGGCAGGTGGTTCAGGCTTGGCCGGCAGGTGGTTCCAGACTGTCCAGGACGTGTTTCCAGCTTCTCCGGCAGGTGGTTCTGGTACGTCTGAGAGGTGGTTCTGCCATGGCTGGCAGGTGATTCCGGACGGTCCCCCAGGTGGTTCTGGCATAGCCAGCAGTTGATATTGGCCTGTCCGGCAGGTGGTTCCAGCGAGTCGAACAGGTGGCTCCGGCGTGCTCGGCAGGTGGTTCCGGTGTGTCCGGTAGGTGATTCCGGCGTGTCCGGCACGTGCTTCCGCCACGTCTGAGAGGTGGTTCCGGCATGCGCGACAGGTGGTTTCGGAGTGTCCGCAAGGTGGTTCTGGCGAACCCGGCAGGTGATTTTGGCGTGTCCGGCAGGTGTTTCTGGCGAGTCGAGCAGGTGGCTCCGGCATGCTCGGCAGGTGATTCCGGCGTCTCCAGCACTTGGTTCTGGTATGTCTGAGAGCTGGTTCCGGCATGTCCGGCAGATGATTCCGGAGTGTCCGCCAAGTGTTTCTGGCATACCCAGCAGGTGATTTTGGCGTGTCAGGGAGGTGGTACCGGTGAGTCGAGCAGGTGGTTCCGGCGTGCTCAGCAGGTGGTTCAGGCGGTTCTGGCAGGTGGTATCCGTCTGTTCGGGGTGTGGTTCCAGCATCTCATGAACACGTTTCTGGCACGTCTGAGATGTGGTTCCAGCCGGCCCGACAGGTGTTTCCGCAGTGTCCGCCAAGCGGTTCTGGCGTAGTTGGCAGGTGATTTTGGCATGACTTTCAGGTGGTTCCAGCAAGCCTGGCAGGTGATTCCAAAGTGTTCACCAACTGGTTGTGGCGTAGCCGGCAGGTGATTTTTGCGTGATCGGCAGGTGGTTCTGGCGAGTCGAGCAGGTGGTTCCGGCGTGCTCGGCTGGTGCTTCCGGGGTCATTGGCACGGGGTTCTGGCATGTCTGAGAGGTGGTTCCTGCATGCCCGGCAAGTGATTCCGGAGTGTTCGCCAAGTGGTTCTGGCATAGTCGGCAGGTGATTTTGGCATGTCCGGCAGGTGGTTCAGGCGAGTTGAGCAGCTGGTTCCAACGTGCTTGGCAGGTGCTTCCGGCGTCTCCGGCACGTGTTTCTGGCACATCTGACAGGTGGTTCCGGCATGCCCGAAAGGTGATTCCGGTCTGTCCGGTAGGTGGTTCCAGCCGGCACGGCATGTGGTTCTGGTACGTCTCAGAGGTGGTTGCGCATGCCCAACAGGTGATTCCGGACTGTCCGCCACATGGTTCTGGCACGTCTGAGAGGTGGTTCCGGCATGCCCGGCAGGTCATCCCAGAGAGTCCTCCAAGTGGTTCTGGCATAACACGCAGGTGATTTTGGCGTGTCTGGCAGGTTGTTCCGTTGTGCTTGGCAGGTGGTTCAGGCTTGGCCGGCAGGTGGTTCCAGACTGTCCAGGACGTGTTTCCAGCTTCTCCGGCAGGTGGTTCTGGTACGTCTGAGAGGTGGTTCCGCCATGGCTGGCAGGCGATTCCGGACCGTCCCCCAGGTGGTTCTGGCATAGCCAGCAGTTGATATTGGCCTGTCCGGCAGGTGGTTCCAGCGAGTCGAACAGGTGGCTCCGGCGTGCTCGGCAGGTGGTTCCGGTCTGTCCAGTAGGTGATTCCGGCGTGTCCGGCACGTGCTTCAGGCACGTCTGAGAGGTGGTTCCGGCATGCGCGACAGGTGGTTTCGGAGTGTCCGCCAGGTGGTTCTGGCGTACCCGGCAGGTGATTTTGGCGTGTCCGGCAGGTGTTTCTGGCGAGTCGAGCAGGTGGCTCCGGCATGCTCGGCAGGTGCTCCCGGCGTCTCCGGCACGTGGTTCTGGTGTGTCTGAGAGCTGGTTCCGGCATGTCCGGCAGATGATTCCGGAGTGTCCGCCAAGTGGTTCTGGCATACCCAGCAGGTGATTTTGGCGTGTCAGGGAGGTGGTACCGGTGAGTCGAGCAGGTGGCTCTGCGTGCTCGGCAGGTTGTTCAGACAGGTCTGGCAGGTGTTTTCCGTCTGTTCGGGGTGTGGTTCCAGCATCTCATGCACATGGTTCTGGCAAGTCTGAGATGTGGTTCCGGCCGGCCCGACAGGTGTTTCCACAGTGTCCGCCAAGTGGTACTGGCGTAGTTGGCAGGTGATTTTGGCATGACCGGCAGGTGGTTCCAGCAAGCCCGGCAGGTGATTCCGAAGTGTTCCCCAACTGGTTGTGGCGTAGCCGGCAGGTGATTTTTGCGTGTCCGGCAGGTGGTTCTGGCGAGTCGAGCAGGTGGTTCCGGCGTGCTCGGCAGGTGCTTCCGGGGTCATTGGCACGTGGTTCTGGCATATCTGAGAGGTGGTTCCGGCATGCCCGGCAGGTGATTCCGGAGTGTTCGCCAAGTGTTTCCGGCGTAGCCGGCAGGTGATTTTGCATGTCCAGCGGTCGTTCCGGCGGGTCGAGCCGGTGGTTCCGGCGTGTCCGGCAGGTGGTTCCGGTCTGTCCGGCAGGTGGTTCTGTGGTGTCCGGCACGAGGTTCAGTCTGAGAGGCTGTGCCGGCATGCCCCTCACGTGATTCCGGCTTGTCCCCGAAGTGGTGCTGGTGTAGCGGGCAGGTGATTTTGGCGTGTCCGGCAGGTGGTTCAGGCGAGTTGAGCAGGTGGTTGCGACGTGCTCGGCAGGTGCTTCCGGCGTCTCCGGCACGTGTTTCTGGCACATCTGACTGGTGGTTCCGGCATGCCCAAAAGTTGATTCCGGTCTGTCCGGTAGGTGGTTCCGGCGTGCACGGCACGTGGTTCTGGTACGTGTCAGAGGTGGTTGCGTATGCCCAACAGGTGATTCCGGACTGTCCGCCACGTGCTTCTGGCACGTCTGAGAGGTGGTTCCAACATGCCCGGCAGGTCATTTTGGAGAGTCGTCCAAGTGGTTCTGGCGTAGCCCGCAGGTGATTTTGGCGTGTCTGGCAGGTGGTTCCGCCGTGCTCGGCAGGTGGTTCAAGATTGGCCGGCAGGTGGTTCCAGACTGTCCAGGACGTGTTTCCAGCTTCTCCGGCAGGTGGTTCTGGTACGTCTGAGAGGTGGTTCCGCCATGGCTGGCAGGCGATTCCGGACCGTCCCCCAGGTGGTTCTGGCATAGCCAGCAGTTGATATTGGCCTGTCCGGCAGGTGGTTCCAGCGAGTCGAACAGGTGGCTCCGGCGTGCACGGCAGGTGGTTCCGGTCTGTCCGGTAGGTGATTCCGGCGTGTCCGGCACGTGCTTCCGGCACGTCTGAGAGGTGGTTCCGGCATGCGCGGCAGGTGATTCCGTAGTGTCCGCCAGGTGGTTCTGGCATACCCGGCAGGTGATTTTGGCGTGTCCGGCAGGTGTTTCTGGCGAGTCGAGCAGGTGGCTCCGGCATGCTCGGCAGGTGCTTCCGGCGTCTCCGGCACTTGGTTCTGGTGTGTGTGAGAGCTGGTTCCGGCATGTCCGGCAGATGATTCCGGAGTGTCCGCCAAGTGGTTCTGGCATACCCAGCAGGTGATTTTGGCGTGTCAGAGAGGTGGTACCGGTGAGTCGAGCAGGTGGTTCCGGCGTGCTCAGCAGGTGGTTCAGGCGGTTCTGGCAGGTGGTATCCGTCTGTTCGGAATGTGGTTCCAGCATCTCATGAACACGTTTCTGGCACGTCTGAGATGTGGTTCCAGCCGGCCCGACAGGTGTTGCCGCAGTGTCCGCCAAGCCGTTCTGGCGTAGTTGGCAGGTGATTTTGGCATGACTGGCAGGTGGTTCCAGCAAGCCTGGCAGGTGATTCCAAAGTGTTCCCCAACTGGTTGTGGCGTAGCCGGCAGGTGATTTTTGCGTGTACGGCAGGTGGTTCTGGCGAGTCGAGCAGGTGGTTCTGGCGTGCTCGGCTGGTGCTTCCGGGGTCATTGGCACGGGGTTCTGGCATGTCTGAGAGGTGGTTCCTGCATGCCCGGCAAGTGATTCCGGAGTGTTCGCCAAGTGGTTCTGGCATAGTCGGCAGGTGATTTTGGCATGTCCGGCAGGTGGTTCAGGCGAGTTGAGCAGGTGGTTCCAACGTGCTTGGCAGGTGCTTCCGGCGTCTCCGGCACGTGTTTCTGGCACATCTGACAGGTGGCTTCGGCATGCCCGAAAGGTGATTCCGGTCTGTCCGGTAGGTGGTTCCAGCCTGCACGGCATGTGGTTCTGGTACGTCTCAGAGGTGGTTGCGCATGCCCAACAGGTGATTCCGGACTGTCCGCCACATGGTTCTGGCACGTCTGAGAGGTGGTTCCGGCATGCCCGGCAGGTCATCCCAGAGAGTCCTCCAAGTGGTTCTGGCATAACAAACAGGTGATTTTGGCGTGTCTGGCAGGTTGTTCCGTTGTGCTTGGCAGGTGGTTCTGGCTTGGCCGGCTGGTGGTTCCAGACTGTCCAGGACGTGTTTCCAGCTTCTCCGGCAGGTGGTTCTGGTCCGTCTGAGAGGTGGTTCCGCCATGGCTGGCAGGTGATTCCGGACCGTCCCCCAGGTGGTTCTGGCATAGCCAGCAGTTGATATTGGCCTGTCCGGCAGGTGGTTCCAGCGAGTCGAACAGGTGGCTCCGGCGTGCTCGGCAGGTGGTTCCGGTCTGTCCGGTAGGTGATTCCGGCGTGTCCGGCACGTGCTTCCGGCACGTCTGAGAGGTGGTTCCGGCATGCGCGACAGGTGGTTTCGGAGTGTCCGCCAGGTGGTTCTGGCGTACCCGGCAGGTGATTTTGGCGTGTCCGGCAGGTGTTTCTGGCGAGTCGAGCAGGTGGCTCCGGCATGCTCCGCAGGTTCTTCCGGCGTCTCCGGCACGTGGTTCTGGTGTGTCTGAGAGCTGGTTCCGGCATGTCCGGCAGATGATTCCGGAGTGTCCGCCAAGTGGTTCTGGCATACCCGGCTGGTGATTTGGGCATGTCAGGTAGGTGGTTCCGGCGAGTCGAGCAGGTGGCTCGGCGTGCTCGGCAGGTTGTTCAGACGGGTCTGGCAGGTGTTTTCCGTCTGTTCGGGGTGTGGCTCCAGCATCTCATGCACATGGTTCTGGCACGTCTGAGATGTGGTTCCGGGCGGCCCGACAGGTGTTTCCACAGTGTCCGCCAAGTGGTACTGGCGTAGTTGGCAGGTGATTTTGGCATGACCGGCAGGTGGTTCCGGCAAGCCCGGCAGGTGATTCCGAAGTGTTCCCCAACTGGTTGTGGCGTAGCCGGCAGGTGATTTTTGCGTGTCCGGCAGGTGGTTCTGGCGAGTCGAGCAGGTGGTTCCGGTGTGCTCGGCAGGTGCTTCCGGGGTCATTGGCACGTGGTTCTGGCATATCTGAGAGGTGGTTCCGGCATGCCCGGCAGGTGATTCCGGAGTGTTCGCCAAGTGTTTCCGGCGTAGCCGGCAGGTGATTTTGCATGTCCAGCGGTCGTTCCGGCGGGTCGAGCCGGTGGTTCCGGCGTGTCCGGCAGGTGGTTCCGGTCTGTCCGGCAGGTGGTTCTGTGGTGTCCGGCACGAGGTTCAGTCTGAGAGGCTGTGCCGGCATGCCCCTCACGTGATTCCGGCTTGTCCCCGAAGTGGTGCTGGTGTAGCGGGCAGGTGATTTTGGCGTGTCTGGCAGGTGGTTCAGGCGAGTTGAGCAGGTGGTTGCGACGTGCTCGGCAGGTGCTTCCGGCGTCTCCGGCACGTGTTTCTGGCACATCTGACTGGTGGTTCCGGCATGCCCAAAAGTTGATTCCGGTCTGTCCGGTAGGTGGTTCCGGCGTGCACGGCACGTGGTTCTGGTACGTGTCAGAGTTGGTTGCGTATGCCCAACAGGTGATTCCGGACTGTCCGCCACGTGCTTCTGACACGTCTGAGAGGTGGTTCCCACATGCCCGGCTGTCATTTCAGAGAGTCGTCCAAGTGGTTCTGGCGTAGCCCGCAGGTGATTTTGGCGTGTCCGGCAGGTGGTTCCGCCGTGCTCGGCAGGTGGTTCAGGCATGGCCGTCACGTGGTTCCAGTCTGTCCAGGACGTGTTTCCAGCTTCGCCGGCAGGTGGTTCTGGTACGTCTGAGAGGTGGTTCCGCCATGGCTGGCAGGTGATCCCGGACTGCCCCCAGGTGGTTCTCGCATAGCCAGCAGTTGATATTGGCCTGTCCGGTAGGTGGTTCCAGCGAGTCGAACAGGTGGCTCCGGCGTTCTTGGCAGGTGGTTCCGGTCTGTCCGGTAGGTGTTTCCGGCGTGTCCGGCACGTGCTTCCGGCACGTCTGAGAGGTGGTTCCGGCATGCGCGGCAGGTGATTCCGTAGTGTCCGCCAGGTGGTTCTGGCATACCCGGCAGGTGATTTTGGCGTGTCCGGCAGGTGTTTCTGGCGAGTCGAGCAGGTGGCTCCGGCATGCTCGGCAGGTGCTTCCGGCGTCTCCGGCACTTGGTTCTGGTGTGTGTGAGAGCTGGTTCCGGCATGTCCGGCAGATGATTCCGGAGTGTCCGCCAAGTGGTTCTGGCATACCCAGCAGGTGATTTTGGCGTGTCAGAGAGGTGGTACCGGTGAGTCGAGCAGGTGGTTCCGGCGTGCTCAGCAGGTGGTTCAGGCGGTTCTGGCAGGTGGTATCCGTCTGTTCGGAATGTGGTTCCAGCATCTCATGAACACGTTTCTGGCACGTCTGAGATGTGGTTCCAGCCGGCCCGACAGGTGTTGCCGCAGTGTCCGCCAAGCCGTTCTGGCGTAGTTGGCAGGTGATTTTGGCATGACTGGCAGGTGGTTCCAGCAAGCCTGGCAGGTGATTCCAAAGTGTTCCCCAACTGGTTGTGGCGTAGCCGGCAGGTGATTTTTGCGTGTACGGCAGGTGGTTCTGGCGAGTCGAGCAGGTGGTTCTGGCGTGCTCGGCTGGTGCTTCCGGGGTCATTGGCACGGGGTTCTGGCATGTCTGAGAGGTGGTTCCTGCATGCCCGGCAAGTGATTCCGGAGTGTTCGCCAAGTGGTTCTGGCATAGTCGGCAGGTGATTTTGGCATGTCCGGCAGGTGGTTCAGGCGAGTTGAGCAGGTGGTTCCAACGTGCTTGGCAGGTGCTTCCGGCGTCTCCGGCACGTGTTTCTGGCACATCTGACAGGTGGCTTCGGCATGCCCGAAAGGTGATTCCGGTCTGTCCGGTAGGTGGTTCCAGCCTGCACGGCATGTGGTTCTGGTACGTCTCAGAGGTGGTTGCGCATGCCCAACAGGTGATTCCGGACTGTCCGCCACATGGTTCTGGCACGTCTGAGAGGTGGTTCCGGCATGCCCGGCAGGTCATCCCAGAGAGTCCTCCAAGTGGTTCTGGCATAACACACAGGTGATTTTGGCGTGTCTGGCAGGTTGTTCCGTTGTGCTTGGCAGGTGGTTCTGGCTTGGCCGGCTGGTGGTTCCAGACTGTCCAGGACGTGTTTCCAGCTTCTCCGGCAGGTGGTTCTGGTCCGTCTGAGAGGTGGTTCCGCCATGGCTGGCAGGTGATTCCGGACCGTCCCCCAGGTGGTTCTGGCATAGCCAGCAGTTGATATTGGCCTGTCCGGCAGGTGGTTCCAGCGAGTCGAACAGGTGGCTCCGGCGTGCTCGGCAGGTGGTTCCGGTCTGTCCGGTAGGTGATTCCGGCGTGTCCGGCACGTGCTTCCGGCACGTCTGAGAGGTGGTTCCGGCATGCGCGACAGGTGGTTTCGGAGTGTCCGCCAGGTGGTTCTGGCGTACCCGGCAGGTGATTTTGGCGTGTCCGGCAGGTGTTTCTGGCGAGTCGAGCAGGTGGCTCCGGCATGCTCCGCAGGTGCTTCCGGCGTCTCCGGCACGTGGTTCTGGTGTGTCTGAGAGCTGGTTCCGGCATGTCCGGCAGATGATTCCGGAGTGTCCGCCACGTGGTTCTGGCATACCCGGCTGGTGATTTGGGCATGTCAGGTAGGTGGTTCCGGCGAGTCGAGCAGGTGGCTCGGCGTGCTCGGCAGGTTGTTCAGACGGGTCTGGCAGGTGTTTTCCGTCTGTTCGGGGTGTGGCTCCAGCATCTCATGCACATGGTTCTGGCACGTCTGAGATGTGGTTCCGGCCGGCCCGACAGGTGTTTCCACAGTGTCCGCCAAGTGGTACTGGCGTAGTGGGCAGGTGATTTTGGCATGACCGGCAGGTGGTTCCGGCAAGCCCGGCAGGTGATTCCGAAGTGTTCCCCAACTGGTTGTGGCGTAGCCGGCAGGTGATTTTTGCGTGTCCGGCAGGTGGTTCTGGCGAGTCGAGCAGGTGGTTCCGGCGTGCTCGACAGGTGCTTCCGGGGTCATTGGCACGTGGTTCTGGCATGTCTGAGAGGTGGTTCCTGCATGCCCGGCAAGTGATTCCGGAGTGTTCGCCAAGTGGTTCTGACATAGTCGGCAGGTGATTTTGGCATGTCCGGCAGGTGGTTCAGGCGAGTTGAGCAGGTGGTTCCAACGTGCTTGGCAGGTGCTTCCGGCGTCTCCAGCACGTGTTTCTGGCACATTTGACAGGTGGCTCCGGCATGCCCGAAAGGTGATTCCGGTCTGTCCGGTAGGTGGTTCCAGCCTGCACGGCATGTGGTTCTGGTACGTCTCAGAGGTGGTTGCGCATGCCCAACAGGTGATTCCGGACTGTCCGCCACATGGTTCTGGCACGTCTGAGAGGTGGTTCCGGCATGCCCGGCAGGTCATCCCAGAGAGTCCTCCAAGTGGTTCTGGCATAACACGCAGGTGATTTTGGCGTGTCTGGCAGTTTGTTCCGTTGTGCTTGGCAGGTGGTTCAGGCTTGGCCGGCAGGTGGTTCCAGACTGTCCAGGACGTTTTTCCAGCTTCTCCGGCAGGTGGTTCTGGTACGTCTGAGAGGTGGTTCCGCCATGGCTGGCAGGTGATTCCGGACCGTCCCCCAGGTGGTTCTGGCATAGCCAGCAGTTGATATTGGCCTGTCCGGCAGGTGGTTCCAGCGAGTCGAACAGGTGGCTCCGGCGTGCTCGGCAGGTGGTTCCGGTCTGTCCGGTAGGTGATTCCGGCGTGTCAGGCACGTGCTTCCGGCACTTCTGAGAAGTGGTTCCGGCATGCGTGACATGTTGTTTCGGAGTGTCCGCCAGGTGGTTCTGGCGTACCCGGCAGGTGATTTTGGCGTGTCCAGCAGGTGTTTCTGGCGAGTCGAGCAGGTGGCTCCGGCATGCTCGGCAGGTGCTTCCGGCGTCTCCGGCTCGTGGTTCTGGTGTGTCTGAGAGCTGGTTCCAGCATGTCCGGCAGATGATTCCGGAGTGTCCGCCAAGTGGTTCTGGCATACCCGGCTGGTGATTTGGGCATGTCAGGTAGGTGGTTCCGGCGAGTCGAGCAGGTGGCTCGGCGTGCTCGGCAGGTTGTTCAGACGGGTCTGGCAGGTGTTTTCCGTCTGTTCGGGGTGTGGTTCCAGCATCTCATGCACATGGTTCTGGCACGTCTGAGATGTGGTTCCGGCCGGCCCGACAGGTGTTTCCACAGTGTCCGCCAAGTGGTACTGGCGTAGTTGGCAGGTGATTTTGGCATGACCGGCAGGTGGTTCCAGCAAGCCCGGCAGGTGATTCCGAAGTGTTCCCCAACTGGTTGTGGCGTAGCCGGCAGGTGATTTTTGCGTGTCCGGCAGGTGGTTCTGGCGAGTCGAGCAGGTGGTTCCGGCGTGCTCGGCAGGTGCTTCCGGGGTCATTGGCACGTGGTTCTGGCATATCTGAGAGGTGGTTCCGGCATGCCCGGCAGGTGATTCCGGAGTGTTCGCCAAGTGTTTCCGGCGTAGCCGGCAGGTGATTTTGCATGTCCAGCGGTCGTTCCGGCGGTTCGAGCCGGTGGTTCCGGCGTGTCCGGCAGGTGGTTCCGGTCTGTCCGGCAGGTGGTTCTGTGGTGTCCGGCACGAGGTTCAGTCTGAGAGGCTGTGCCGGCATGCCCCTCACGTGATTCCGGCTTGTCCCCGAAGTGGTGCTGGTGTAGCGGGCAGGTGATTTTGGCGTGTCTGGCAGGTGGTTCAGGCGAGTTGAGCAGGTGGTTGCGACGTGCTCGGCAGGTGCTTCCGGCGTCTCCGGCACGTGTTTCTGGCACATCTGACTGGTGGTTCCGGCATGCCCAAAAGTTGATTCCGGTCTGTCCGGTAGGTGGTTCCGGCGTGCACGGCACGTGGTTCTGGTACGTGTCAGAGTTGGTTGCGTATGCCCAACAGGTGATTCCGGACTGTCCGCCACGTGCTTCTGACACGTCTGAGAGGTGGTTCCCACATGCCCGGCAGGTCATTTCAGAGAGTCGTCCAAGTGGTTCTGGCGTAGCCCGCAGGTGATTTTGGCGTGTCCGGCAGGTGGTTCCGCCGTGCTCGGCAGGTGGTTCAGGCATGGCCGTCACGTGGTTCCAGTCTGTCCAGGACGTGTTTCCAGCTTCGCCGGCAGGTGGTTCTGGTACGTCTGAGAGGTGGTTCCGCCATGGCTGGCAGGTGATCCCGGACTGCCCCCAGGTGGTTCTCGCATAGCCAGCAGTTGATATTGGCCTGTCCGGCAGGTGGTTCCAGCGAGTCGAACAGGTGGCTCCGGTGTTCTTGGCAGGTGGTTCCGGTCTGTCCGGTAGGTGTTTCCGGCGTGTCCGGCACGTGCTTCCGGCACGTCTGAGAGGTGGTTCCGGCATGCGCGGCAGGTGATTCCGTAGTGTCCGCCAGGTGGTTCTGGCATACCCGGCAGGTGATTTTGGCGTGTCCGGCAGGTGTTTCTGGCGAGTCGAGCAGGTGGCTCCGGCATGCTCGGCAGGTGCTTCCGGCGTCTCCGGCACTTGGTTCTGGTGTGTGTGAGAGCTGGTTCCGGCATGTCCGGCAGATGATTCCGGAGTGTCCGCCAAGTGGTTCTGGCATACCCAGCAGGTGATTTTGGCGTGTCAGAGAGGTGGTACCGGTGAGTCGAGCAGGTGGTTCCGGCGTGCTCATCAGGTGGTTCAGGCGGTTCTGGCAGGTGGTATCCGTCTGTTCGGAATGTGGTTCCAGCATCTCATGAACACGTTTCTGGCACGTCTGAGATGTGGTTCCAGCCGGCCCGACAGGTGTTGCCGCAGTGTCCGCCAAGCGGTTCTGGCGTAGTTGGCAGGTGATTTTGGCATGACTGGCAGGTGGTTCCAGCAAGCCTGGCAGGTGATTCCAAAGTGTTCCCCAACTGGTTGTGGCGTAGCCGGCAGGTGATTTTTGCGTGTACGGCAGGTGGTTCTGGCGAGTCGAGCAGGTGGTTCTGGCGTGCTCGGCTGGTGCTTCCGGGGTCATTGGCACGGGGTTCTGGCATGTCTGAGAGGTGGTTCCTGCATGCCCGGCAAGTGATTCCGGAGTGTTCGCCAAGTGGTTCTGGCATAGTCGGCAGGTGATTTTGGCATGTCCGGCAGGTGGTTCAGGCGAGTTGAGCAGGTGGTTCCAACGTGCTTGGCAGGTGCTTCCGGCGTCTCCGGCACGTGTTTCTGGCACATCTGACAGGTGGCTTCGGCATGCCCGAAAGGTGATTCCGGTCTGTCCGGTAGGTGGTTCCAGCCTGCACGGCATGTGGTTCTGGTACGTCTCAGAGGTGGTTGCGCATGCCCAACAGGTGATTCCGGACTGTCCGCCACATGGTTCTGGCACGTCTGAGAGGTGGTTCCGGCATGCCCGGCAGGTCATCCCAGAGAGTCCTCCAAGTGGTTCTGGCATAACACGCAGGTGATTTTGGCGTGTCTGGCAGGTTGTTCCGTTGTGCTTGGCAGGTGGTTCAGGCTTGGCCGGCAGGTGGTTCCAGACTGTCCAGGACGTGTTTCCAGCTTCTCCGGCAGGTGGTTCTGGTACGTCTGAGAGGTGGTTCCGCCATGGCTGGCAGGTGATTCCGGACCGTCCCCCAGGTGGTTCTGGCATAGCCAGCAGTTGATATTGGCCTGTCCGGCAGGTGGTTCCAGCGAGTCGAACAGGTGGCTCCGGCGTGCTCGGCAGGTGGTTCCGGTCTGTCCGGTAGGTGATTCCGGCGTGTCCGGCACGTGCTTCCGGCACGTCTGAGAGGTGGTTCCGGCATGCGCGACAGGTGGTTTCGGAGTGTCCGCCAGGTGGTTCTGGCGTACCCGGCAGGTGATTTTGGCGTGTCCGGCAGGTGTTTCTGGCGAGTCGAGCAGGTGGCTCCGGCATGCTCCGCAGGTGCTTCCGGCGTCTCCGGCACGTGGTTCTGGTGTGTCTGAGAGCTGGTTCCGGCATGTCCGGCAGATGATTCCGGAGTGTCCGCCAAGTGGTTCTGGCATACCCGGCTGGTGATTTGGGCATGTCAGGTAGGTGGTTCCGGCGAGTCGAGCAGGTGGCTCGGCGTGCTCGGCAGGTTGTTCAGACGGGTCTGGCAGGTGTTTTCCGTCTGTTCGGGGTGTGGTTCCAGCATCTCATGCACATGGTTCTGGCACGTCTGAGATGTGGTTCCGGCCGGCCCGACAGGTGTTTCCACAGTGTCCGCCAAGTGGTACTGGCGTAGTTGGCAGGTGATTTTGGCATGACCGGCAGGTGGTTCCAGCAAGCCCGGCAGGTGATTCCGAAGTGTTCCCCAACTGGTTGTGGCGTAGCCGGCAGGTGATTTTTGCGTGTCCGGCAGGTGGTTCTGGCGAGTCGAGCAGGTGGTTCCGGCGTGCTCGGCAGGTGCTTCCGGGGTCATTGGCACGTGGTTCTGGCATGTCTGAGAGGTGGTTCCTGCATGCCCGGCAAGTGATTCCGGAGTGTTCGCCAAGTGGTTCTGGCATAGTCGGCAGGTGATTTTGGCATGTCCGGCAGGTGGTTCAGGCGAGTTGAGCAGGTGGTTCCAACGTGCTTGGCAGGTGCTTCCGGCGTCTCCGGCACGTGTTTCTGGCACATCTGACAGGTGGCTCCGGCATGCCCGAAAGGTGATTCCGGTCTGTCCGGTAGGTGGTTCCAGCCTGCACGGCATGTGGTTCTGGTACGTCTCAGAGGTGGTTGCGCATGCCCAACAGGTGATTCCGGACTGTCCGCCACATGGTTCTGGCACGTCTGAGAGGTGGTTCCGGCATGCCCGGCAGGTCATCCCAGAGAGTCCTCCAAGTGGTTCTGGCATAACACGCAGGTGATTTTGGCGTGTCTGGCAGGTTGTTCCGTTGTGCTTGGCAGGTGGTTCAGGCTTGGCCGGCAGGTGGTTCCAGACTGTCCAGGACGTGTTTCCAGCTTCTCCGGCAGGTGGTTCTGGTACGTCTGAGAGGTGGTTCCGCCATGGCTGGCAGGTGATTCCGGACCGTCCCCCAGGTGGTTCTGGCATAGCCAGCATTTGATATTGGCCTGTCCGGCAGGTGGTTCCAGCGAGTCGAACAGGTGGCTCCGGCGTGCTCGGCAGGTGGTTCCGGTCTGTCCGGTAGGTGATTCCGGCGTGTCCGGCACGTGCTTCCGGCACGTCTGAGAGGTGGTTCCGGCATGCGCGACAGGTGGTTTCGGAGTGTCCGCCAGGTGGTTCTGGCGTACCCGGCAGGTGATTTTGGCGTGTCCGGCAGGTGTTTCTGGCGAGTCGAGCAGGTGGCTCCGGCATGCTCGGCAGGTGCTTCCGGCGTCTCCGGCACGTGGTTCTGGTGTGTCTGAGAGCTGGTTCCGGCATGTCCGGCAGATGATTCCGGAGTGTCCGCCAAGTGGTTCTGGCATACCCGGCTGGTGATTTGGGCATGTCAGGTAGGTGGTTCCGGCGAGTCGAGCAGGTGGCTCGGCGTGCTCGGCAGGTTGTTCAGACGGGTCTGGCAGGTGTTTTCCGTCTGTTCGGGGTGTGGTTCCAGCATCTCATGCACATGGTTCTGGCACGTCTGAGATGTGGTTCCGGCCGGCCCGACAGGTGTTTCCACAGTGTCCGCCAAGTGGTACTGGCGTAGTTGGCAGGTGATTTTGGCATGACCGGCAGGTGGTTCCAGCAAGCCCGGCAGGTGATTCCGAAGTGTTCCCCAACTGGTTGTGGCGTAGCCGGCAGGTGATTTTTGCGTGTCCGGCAGGTGGTTCTGGCGAGTCGAGCAGGTGGTTCCGGCGTGCTCGGCAGGTGCTTCCGGGGTCATTGGCACGTGGTTCTGGCATATCTGAGAGGTGGTTCCGGCATGCCCGGCAGGTGATTCCGGAGTGTTCGCCAAGTGTTTCCGGCGTAGCCGGCAGGTGATTTTGCATGTCCAGCGGTCGTTCCGGCGGGTCGAGCCGGTGGTTCCGGCGTGTCCGGCAGGTGGTTCCGGTCTGTCCGGCAGGTGGTTCTGTGGTGTCCGGCACGAGGTTCAGTCTGAGAGGCTGTGCCGGCATGCCCCTCACGTGATTCCGGCTTGTCCCCGAAGTGGTGCTGGTGTAGCGGGCAGGTGATTTTGGCGTGTCCGGCAGGTGGTTCAGGCGAGTTGAGCAGGTGGTTGCGACGTGCTCGGCAGGTGCTTCCGGCGTCTCCGGCACGTGTTTCTGGCACATCTGACTGGTGGTTCCGGCATGCCCAAAAGTTGATTCCGGTCTGTCCGGTAGGTGGTTCCGGCGTGCACGGCACGTGGTTCTGGTACGTGTCAGAGGTGGTTGCGTATGCCCAACAGGTGATTCCGGACTGTCCGCCACGTGCTTCTGGCACGTCTGAGAGGTGGTTCCAACATGCCCGGCAGGTCATTTCGGAGAGTCGTCCAAGTGGTTCTGGCGTAGCCCGCAGGTGATTTTGGCGTGTCCGGCAGGTGGTTCCGCCGTGCTCGGCAGGTGGTTCAGGCATGGCCGTCACGTGGTTCCAGTCTGTCCAGGACGTGTTTCCAGCTTCTCCGGCAGGTGGTTCTGGTACGTCTGAGAGGTGGTTCCGCCATGGCTGGCAGGTGATCCCGGACTGTCCCCCAGGTGGTTCTGGCATAGCCAGCAGTTGATATTGGCCTGTCCGGCAGGTGGTTCCAGCGAGTCGAACAGGTGGCTCCGGCGTTCTTGGCAGGTGGTTCCGGTCTGTCCGGTAGGTGTTTCCGGCGTGTCCGGCACGTGCTTCCGGCACGTCTGAGAGGTGGTTCCGGCATGCGCGGCAGGTGATTCCGTAGTGTCCGCCAGGTGGTTCTGGCATACCCGGCAGGTGATTTTGGCGTGTCCGGCAGGTGTTTCTGGCGAGTCGAGCAGGTGGCTCCGGCATGCTCGGCAGGTGCTTCCGGCGTCTCCGGCACTTGGTTCTGGTGTGTCTGAGAGCTGGTTCCGGCATGTCCGGCAGATGATTCCGGAGTGTCCGCCAAGTGGTTCTGGCATACCCAGCAGGTGATTTTGGCGTGTCAGAGAGGTGGTACCGGTGAGTCGAGCAGGTGGTTCCGGCGTGCTCAGCAGGTGGTTCAGGCGGTTCTGGCAGGTGGTATCCGTCTGTTCGGGGTGTGGTTCCAGCATCTCATGAACACGTTTCTGGCACGTCTGAGATGTGGTTCCAGCCGGCCCGACAGGTGTTTCCGCAGTGTCCGCCAAGCGGTTCTGGCGTAGTTGGCAGGTGATTTTGGCATGACTGGCAGGTGGTTCCAGCAAGCCTGGCAGGTGATTCCAAAGTGTTCCCCAACTGGTTGTGGCGTAGCCGGCAGGTGATTTTTGCGTGTCCGGCAGGTGGTTCTGGCGAGTCGAGCAGGTGGTTCCGGCGTGCTCGGCTGGTGCTTCCGGGGTCATTGGCACGGGGTTCTGGCATGTCTGAGAGTTGGTTCCTGCATGCCCGGCAAGTGATTCCGGAGTGTTCGCCAAGTGGTTCTGGCATAGTCGGCAGGTGATTTTGGCATGTCCGGCAGGTGGTTCAGGCGAGTTGAGCAGGTGGTTCCAACGTGCTTGGCAGGTGCTTCCGGCGTCTCCGGCACGTGTTTCTGGCACATCTGACAGGTGGCTCCGGCATGCCCGAAAGGTGATTCCGGTCTGTCCGGTAGGTGGTTCCAGCCTGCACGGCATGTGGTTCTGGTACGTCTCAGAGGTGGTTGCGCATGCCCAACAGGTGATTCCGGACTGTCCGCCACATGGTTCTGGCACGTCTGAGAGGTGGTTCCGGCATGCCCGGCAGGTCATCCCAGAGAGTCCTCCAAGTGGTTCTGGCATAACACGCAGGTGATTTTGGCGTGTCTGGCAGGTTGTTCCGTTGTGCTTGGCAGGTGGTTCAGGCTTGGCCGGCAGGTGGTTCCAGACTGTCCAGGACGTGTTTCCAGCTTCTCCGGCAGGTGGTTCTGGTACGTCTGAGATGTGGTTCCGCCATGGCTGGCAGGTGATTCCGGACCGTCCCCCAGGTGGTTCTGGCATAGCCAGCAGTTGATATTGGCCTGTCCGGCAGGTGGTTCCAGCGAGTCGAACAGGTGGCTCCGGCGTGCTCGGCAGGTGGTTCCGGTCTGTCCGGTAGGTGATTCCGGCGTGTCCGGCACGTGCTTCCGGCACGTCTGAGAGGTGGTTCCGGCATGCGCGACAGGTGGTTTCGGAGTGTCCGCCAGGTGGTTCTGGCGTACCCGGCAGGTGATTTTGGCGTGTCCGGCAGGTGTTTCTGGCGAGTCGAGCAGGTGGCTCCGGCATGCTCCGCAGGTGCTTCCGGCGTCTCCGGCACGTGGTTCTGGTGTGTCTGAGAGCTGGTTCCGGCATGTCCGGCAGATGATTCCGGAGTGTCCGCCAAGTGGTTCTGGCATACCCGGCTGGTGATTTGGGCATGTCAGGTAGGTGGTTCCGGCGAGTCGAGCAGGTGGCTCGGCGTGCTCGGCAGGTTGTTCAGACGGGTCTGGCAGGTGTTTTCCGTCTGTTCGGGGTGTGGTTCCAGCATCTCATGCACATGGTTCTGGCACGTCTGAGATGTGGTTCCGGCCGGCCCGACAGGTGTTTCCACAGTGTCCGCCAAGTGGTACTGGCGTAGTTGGCAGGTGATTTTGGCATGACCGGCAGGTGGTTCCAGCAAGCCCGGCAGGTGATTCCGAAGTGTTCCCCAACTGGTTGTGGCGTAGCCGGCAGGTGATTTTTGCGTGTCCGGCAGGTGGTTCTGGCGAGTCGAGCAGGTGGTTCCGGCGTGCTCGGCAGGTGCTTCCGGGGTCATTGGCACGTGGTTCTGGCATATCTGAGAGGTGGTTCCGGCATGCCCGGCAGGTGATTCCGGAGTGTTCGCCAAGTGTTTCCGGCGTAGCCGGCAGGTGATTTTGCATGTCCAGCGGTCGTTCCGGCGGGTCGAGCCGGTGGTTCCGGCGTGTCCGGCAGGTGGTTCCGGTCTGTCCGGCAGGTGGTTCTGTGGTGTCCGGCACGAGGTTCAGTCTGAGAGGCTGTGCCGGCATGCCCCTCACGTGATTCCGGCTTGTCCCCGAAGTGGTGCTGGTGTAGCGGGCAGGTGATTTTGGCGTGTCCGGCAGGTGGTTCAGGCGAGTTGAGCAGGTGGTTGCGACGTGCTCGGCAGGTGCTTCCGGCGTCTCCGGCACGTGTTTCTGGCACATCTGACTGGTGGTTCCGGCATGCCCAAAAGTTGATTCCGGTCTGTCCGGTAGGTGGTTCCGGCGTGCACGGCACGTGGTTCTGGTACGTCACAGAGGTGGTTGCGTATGCCCAACAGGTGATTCCGGACTGTCCGCCACGTGGTTCTGGCACGTCTGAGAGGTGGTTCCAACATGCCCGGCAGGTCATTTCGGAGAGTCGTCCAAGTGGTTCTGGCGTAGCCCGCAGGTGATTTTGGCGTGTCCGGCAGGTGGTTCCGCCGTGCTCGGCAGGTGGTTCAGGCATGGCCGTCACGTGGTTCCAGTCTGTCCAGGACGTGTTTCCAGCTTCTCCGGCAGGTGGTTCTGGTACGTCTGAGAGGTGGTTCCGCCATGGCTGGCAGGTGATCCCGGACTGTCCCCCAGGTGGTTCTGGCATAGCCAGCAGTTGATATTGGCCTGTCCGGCAGGTGGTTCCAGCGAGTCGAACAGGTGGCTCCGGCGTTCTTGGCAGGTGGTTCCGGTCTGTCCGGTAGGTGTTTCCGGCGTGTCCGGCACGTGCTTCCGGCACGTCTGAGAGGTGGTTCCGGCATGCGCGGCAGGTGATTCCGTAGTGTCCGCCAGGTGGTTCTGGCATACCCGGCAGGTGATTTTGGCGTGTCCGGCAGGTGTTTCTGGCGAGTCGAGCAGGTGGCTCCGGCATGCTCGGCAGGTGCTTCCGGCGTCTCCGGCACTTGGTTCTGGTGTGTCTGAGAGCTGGTTCCGGCATGTCCGGCAGATGATTCCGGAGTGTCCGCCAAGTGGTTCTGGCATACCCAGCAGGTGATTTTGGCGTGTCAGAGAGGTGGTACCGGTGAGTCGAGCAGGTGGTTCCGGCGTGCTCAGCAGGTGGTTCAGGCGGTTCTGGCAGGTGGTATCCGTCTGTTCGGGGTGTGGTTCCAGCATCTCATGAACACGTTTCTGGCACGTCTGAGATGTGGTTCCAGCCGGCCCGACAGGTGTTTCCGCAGTGTCCGCCAAGCGGTTCTGGCGTAGTTGGCAGGTGATTTTGGCATGACTGGCAGGTGGTTCCAGCAAGCCTGGCAGGTGATTCCAAAGTGTTCCCCAACTGGTTGTGGCGTAGCCGGCAGGTGATTTTTGCGTGTCCGGCAGGTGGTTCTGGCGAGTCGAGCAGGTGGTTCCGGCGTGCTCGGCTGGTGCTTCCGGGGTCATTGGCACGGGGTTCTGGCATGTCTGAGAGTTGGTTCCTGCATGCCCGGCAAGTGATTCCGGAGTGTTCGCCAAGTGGTTCTGGCATAGTCGGCAGGTGATTTTGGCATGTCCGGCAGGTGGTTCAGGCGAGTTGAGCAGGTGGTTCCAACGTGCTTGGCAGGTGCTTCCGGCGTCTCCGGCACGTGTTTCTGGCACATCTGACAGGTGGCTCCGGCATGCCCGAAAGGTGATTCCGGTCTGTCCGGTAGGTGGTTCCAGCCTGCACGGCATGTGGTTCTGGTACGTCTCAGAGGTGGTTGCGCATGCCCAACAGGTGATTCCGGACTGTCCGCCACATGGTTCTGGCACGTCTGAGAGGTGGTTCCGGCATGCCCGGCAGGTCATCCCAGAGAGTCCTCCAAGTGGTTCTGGCATAACACGCAGGTGATTTTGGCGTGTCTGGCAGGTTGTTCCGTTGTGCTTGGCAGGTGGTTCAGGCTTGGCCGGCAGGTGGTTCCAGACTGTCCAGGACGTGTTTCCAGCTTCTCCGGCAGGTGGTTCTGGTACGTCTGAGATGTGGTTCCGCCATGGCTGGCAGGTGATTCCGGACCGTCCCCCAGGTGGTTCTGGCATAGCCAGCATTTGATATTGGCCTGTCCGGCAGGTGGTTCCAGCGAGTCGAACAGGTGGCTCCGGCGTGCTCGGCAGGTGGTTCCGGTCTGTCCGGTAGGTGATTCCGGCGTGTCCGGCACGTGCTTCCGGCACGTCTGAGAGGTGGTTCCGGCATGCGCGACAGGTGGTTTCGGAGTGTCCGCCAGGTGGTTCTGGCGTACCCGGCAGGTGATTTTGGCGTGTCCGGCAGGTGTTTCTGGCGAGTCGAGCAGGTGGCTCCGGCATGCTCGGCAGGTGCTTCCGGCGTCTCCGGCACGTGGTTCTGGTGTGTCTGAGAGCTGGTTCCGGCATGTCCGGCAGATGATTCCGGAGTGTCCGCCAAGTGGTTCTGGCATACCCGGCTGGTGATTTGGGCATGTCAGGTAGGTGGTTCCGGCGAGTCGAGCAGGTGGCTCGGCGTGCTCGGCAGGTTGTTCAGACGGGTCTGGCAGGTGTTTTCCGTCTGTTCGGGGTGTGGTTCCAGCATCTCATGCACATGGTTCTGGCACGTCTGAGATGTGGTTCCGGCCGGCCCGACAGGTGTTTCCACAGTGTCCGCCAAGTGGTACTGGCGTAGTTGGCAGGTGATTTTGGCATGACCGGCAGGTGGTTCCAGCAAGCCCGGCAGGTGATTCCGAAGTGTTCCCCAACTGGTTGTGGCGTAGCCGGCAGGTGATTTTTGCGTGTCCGGCAGGTGGTTCTGGCGAGTCGAGCAGGTGGTTCCGGCGTGCTCGGCAGGTGCTTCCGGGGTCATTGGCACGTGGTTCTGGCATATCTGAGAGGTGGTTCCGGCATGCCCGGCAGGTGATTCCGGAGTGTTCGCCAAGTGTTTCCGGCGTAGCCGGCAGGTGATTTTGCATGTCCAGCGGTCGTTCCGGCGGGTCGAGCCGGTGGTTCCGGCGTGTCCGGCAGGTGGTTCCGGTCTGTCCGGCAGGTGGTTCTGTGGTGTCCGGCACGAGGTTCAGTCTGAGAGGCTGTGCCGGCATGCCCCTCACGTGATTCCGGCTTGTCCCCGAAGTGGTGCTGGTGTAGCGGGCAGGTGATTTTGGCGTGTCCGGCAGGTGGTTCAGGCGAGTTGAGCAGGTGGTTGCGACGTGCTCGGCAGGTGCTTCCGGCGTCTCCGGCACGTGTTTCTGGCACATCTGACTGGTGGTTCCGGCATGCCCAAAAGTTGATTCCGGTCTGTCCGGTAGGTGGTTCCGGCGTGCACGGCACGTGGTTCTGGTACGTGTCAGAGGTGGTTGCGTATGCCCAACAGGTGATTCCGGACTGTCCGCCACGTGCTTCTGGCACGTCTGAGAGGTGGTTCCCACATGCCCGGCAGGTCATTTCGGAGAGTCGTCCAAGTGGTTCTGGCGTAGCCCGCAGGTGATTTTGGCGTGTCCGGCAGGTGGTTCCGCCGTGCTCGGCAGGTGGTTCAGGCATGGCCGTCACGTGGTTCCAGTCTGTCCAGGACGTGTTTCCAGCTTCTCCGGCAGGTGGTTCTGGTAAGTCTGAGAGGTGGTTCCGCCATGGCTGGCAGGTGATCCCGGACTGTCCCCCAGGTGGTTCTGGCATAGCCAGCAGTTGATATTGGCCTGTCCGGCAGGTGGTTCCAGCGAGTCGAACAGGTGGCTCCGGCGTTCTTGGCAGGTGGTTCCGGTCTGTCCGGTAGGTGTTTCCGGCGTGTCCGGCACGTGCTTCCGGCACGTCTGAGAGGTGGTTCCGGCATGCGCGGCAGGTGATTCCGTAGTGTCCGCCAGGTGGTTCTGGCATACCCGGCAGGTGATTTTGGCGTGTCCGGCAGGTGTTTCTGGCGAGTCGAGCAGGTGGCTCCGGCATGCTCGGCAGGTGCTTCCGGCGTCTCCGGCACTTGGTTCTGGTGTGTCTGAGAGCTGGTTCCGGCATGTCCGGCAGATGATTCCGGAGTGTCCGCCAAGTGGTTCTGGCATACCCAGCAGGTGATTTTGGCGTGTCAGAGAGGTGGTACCGGTGAGTCGAGCAGGTGGTTCCGGCGTGCTCAGCAGGTGGTTCAGGCGGTTCTGGCAGGTGGTATCCGTCTGTTCGGGGTGTGGTTCCAGCATCTCATGAACACGTTTCTGGCACGTCTGAGATGTGGTTCCAGCCGGCCCGACAGGTGTTTCCGCAGTGTCCGCCAAGCGGTTCTGGCGTAGTTGGCAGGTGATTTTGGCATGACTGGCAGGTGGTTCCAGCAAGCCTGGCAGGTGATTCCAAAGTGTTCCCCAACTGGTTGTGGCGTAGCCGGCAGGTGATTTTTGCGTGTCCGGCAGGTGGTTCTGGCGAGTCGAGCAGGTGGTTCCGGCGTGCTCGGCTGGTGCTTCCGGGGTCATTGGCACGGGGTTCTGGCATGTCTGAGAGGTGGTTCCTGCATGCCCGGCAAGTGATTCCGGAGTGTTCGCCAAGTGGTTCTGGCATAGTCGGCAGGTGATTTTGGCATGTCCGGCAGGTGGTTCAGGCGAGTTGAGCAGGTGGTTCCAACGTGCTTGGCAGGTGCTTCCGGCGTCTCCGGCACGTGTTTCTGGCACATCTGACAGGTGGCTCCGGCATGCCCGAAAGGTGATTCCGGTCTGTCCGGTAGGTGGTTCCAGCCTGCACGGCATGTGGTTCTGGTACGTCTCAGAGGTGGTTGCGCATGCCCAACAGGTGATTCCGGACTGTCCGCCACATGGTTCTGGCACGTCTGAGAGGTGGTTCCGGCATGCCCGGCAGGTCATCCCAGAGAGTCCTCCAAGTGGTTCTGGCATAACACGCAGGTGATTTTGGCGTGTCTGGCAGGTTGTTCCGTTGTGCTTGGCAGGTGGTTCAGGCTTGGCCGGCAGGTGGTTCCAGACTGTCCAGGACGTGTTTCCAGCTTCTCCGGCAGGTGGTTCTGGTACGTCTGAGAGGTGGTTCCGCCATGGCTGGCAGGTGATTCCGGACCGTCCCCCAGGTGGTTCTGGCATAGCCAGCAGTTGATATTGGCCTGTCCGGCAGGTGGTTCCAGCGAGTCGAACAGGTGGCTCCGGCGTGCTCGGCAGGTGGTTCCGGTCTGTCCGGTAGGTGATTCCGGCGTGTCCGGCACGTGCTTCCGGCACGTCTGAGAGGTGGTTCCGGCATGCGCGACAGGTGGTTTCGGAGTGTCCGCCAGGTGGTTCTGGCGTACCCGGCAGGTGATTTTGGCGTGTCCGGCAGGTGTTTCTGGCGAGTCGAGCAGGTGGCTCCGGCATGCTCTGCAGGTGCTTCCGGCGTCTCCGGCACGTGGTTCTGGTGTGTCTGAGAGCTGGTTCCGGCATGTCCGGCAGATGATTCCGGAGTGTCCGCCAAGTGGTTCTGGCATACCCGGCTGGTGATTTGGGCATGTCAGGTAGGTGGTTCCGGCGAGTCGAGCAGGTGGCTCGGCGTGCTCGGCAGGTTGTTCAGACGGGTCTGGCAGGTGTTTTCCGTCTGTTCGGGGTGTGGTTCCAGCATCTCATGCACATGGTTCTGGCACGTCTGAGATGTGGTTCCGGCCGGCCCGACAGGTGTTTCCACAGTGTCCGCCAAGTGGTACTGGCGTAGTTGGCAGGTGATTTTGGCATGACCGGCAGGTGGTTCCAGCAAGCCCGGCAGGTGATTCCGAAGTGTTCCCCAACTGGTTGTGGCGTAGCCGGCAGGTGATTTTTGCGTGTCCGGCAGGTGGTTCTGGCGAGTCGAGCAGGTGGTTCCGGCGTGCTCGGCAGGTGCTTCCGGGGTCATTGGCATGTGGTTCTGGCATATCTGAGAGGTGGTTCCGGCATGCCCGGCAGGTGATTCCGGAGTGTTCGCCAAGTGTTTCCGGCGTAGCCGGCAGGTGATTTTGCATGTCCAGCGGTCGTTCCGGCGGGTCGAGCCGGTGGTTCCGGCGTGTCCGGCAGGTGGTTCCGGTCTGTCCGGCAGGTGGTTCTGTGGTGTCCGGCACGAGGTTCAGTCTGAGAGGCTGTGCCGGCATGCCCCTCACGTGATTCCGGCTTGTCCCCGAAGTGGTGCTGGTGTAGCGGGCAGGTGATTTTGGCGTGTCCGGCAGGTGGTTCAGGCGAGTTGAGCAGGTGGTTGCGACGTGCTCGGCAGGTGCTTCCGGCGTCTCCGGCACGTGTTTCTGGCACATCTGACTGGTGGTTCCGGCATGCCCAAAAGTTGATTCCGGTCTGTCCGGTAGGTGGTTCCGGCGTGCACGGCACGTGGTTCTGGTACGTGTCAGAGGTGGTTGCGTATGCCCAACAGGTGATTCCGGACTGTCCGCCACGTGGTTCTGGCACGTCTGAGAGGTGGTTCCAACATGCCCGGCAGGTCATTTCGGAGAGTCGTCCAAGTGGTTCTGGCGTAGCCCGCAGGTGATTTTGGCGTGTCCGGCAGGTGGTTCCGCCGTGCTCGGCAGGTGGTTCAGGCATGGCCGTCACGTGGTTCCAGTCTGTCCAGGACGTGTTTCCAGCTTCTCCGGCAGGTGGTTCTGGTACGTCTCAGAGGTGGTGGCGTATGCCCAACAGGTGATTCCGGACTGTCCGCCACGTGCTTCTGGCACGTCTGAGAGGTGGTTCCGCCATGGCTGGCAGGTGATCCCGGACTGTCCCCCAGGTGGTTCTGGCATAGCCAGCAGTTGATATTGGCCTGTCCGGCAGGTGGTTCCAGCGAGTCGAACAGGTGGCTCCGGCGTTCTTGGCAGGTGGTTCCGGTCTGTCCGGTAGGTGTTTCCGGCGTGTCCGGCACGTGCTTCCGGCACGTCTGAGAGGTGGTTCCGGCATGCGCGGCAGGTGATTCCGGAGTGTCCGCCAGGTGGTTCTGGCATACCCGGCAGGTGATTTTGGCGTGTCCGGCAGGTGTTTCTGGCGAGTCGAGCAGGTGGCTCCGGCATGCTCGGCAGGTGCTTCCGGCGTCTCCGGCACGTGGTTCTGGTGTGTCTGAGAGCTGGTTCCGGCATGTCCGGCAGATGATTCCGGAGTGTCCGCCAAGTGGTTCTGGCATACCCGGCTGGTGATTTGGGCGTGTCAGGTAGGTGGTACCGGCGAGTCGAGCAGGTGGCTCCGGCGTGCTCGGCAGGTTGTTCAGACGGATCTGGCAGGTGTTTTCCGTCTGTTCGGGGTGTGGTTCCAGCATCTCATGCACATGGTTCTGGCACGTCTGAGATGTGGTTCCGGCCGGCCCGACAGGTGTTTCCGCAGTGTCCGCCAAGTGGTACTGGCGTAGTTGGCAGGTGATTTTGGCATGACTGGCAGGTGGTTCCAGCAAGCCTGGCAGGTGATTCCAAAGTGTTCCCCAACTGGTTGTGGCGTAGCCGGCAGGTGATTTTTGCGTGTCCGGCAGGTGGTTCTGGCGAGTCGAGCAGGTGGTTCCGGCGTGTCGGCAGGTGGTTCCGGCTGTCCGGCAGGTGGTTCTGTGGTGTCCGGCACGAGGTTCAGTCTGAGAGGCTGTGCCGGCATGCCCCTCACGTGATTCCGGCTTGTCCCCGAAGTGGTGCTGGTGTAGCGGGCAGGTGATTTTGGCGTGTCCGGCAGGTGGTTCAGGCGAGTTGAGCAGGTGGTTGCGACGTGCTCGGCAGGTGCTTCCGGCGTCTCCGGCACGTGTTTCTGGCACATCTGACAGGTGATTCCGGCATGCCCAAAAGTTGATTCCGGTCTGTCCGGTAGGTGGTTCCGGCGTGCACGGCATGAAGTTCTGGTACGTCTCAGAGGTGGTTGCGTATGCCCAACAGGTGATTCCAGACTGTCCGCCACGTGCTTCTGGCACTTCTGAGAGGTGGTTCCGACATGCCCGGCAGGCCATTTCGGAGAGTCGTCCAAGTGGTTCTGGCGTAGCCCGCAGGTGATTTTGGCGTGTCCGGCAGGTGGTTCCGCCGTGCTCGGCAGGTGGTTCAGGCATGGCCGTCACGTGGTTCCAGTCTGTCCAGGACGTGTTTCCAGCTTCTCCGGCAGGTGGTTCTGGTACGTCTGAGAGGTGGTTCCGCCATGGCTGGCAGGTGATCCCGGACTGTCCCCCAGGTGGTTCTGGCATAGCCAGCAGTTGATATTGGCCTGTCCGGCAGGTGGTTCCAGCGAGTCGAAGAGGTGGCTCCGGCGTTCTTGGCAGGTGGTTCCGGTCTGTCCGGTAGGTGTTTCCGGCGTGTCTGGCACGTGCTTCCGGCACGTCTGAGAGGTGGTTCCGGCATGCGCGGCAGGTGATTCCGTAGTGTCCGCCAGGTGGTTCTGGCATACCCGGTAGGTGATTTTGGCGTGTCCGGCAGGTGTTTCTGGCGAGTCGAGCAGGTGGCTCCGGCATGCTCGGCAGGTGCTTCCGGCGTCTCCGGCACTTGGTTCTGGTGTGTCTGAGAGCTGGTTCCAGCATGTCCGGCAGATGATTCCGGAGTGACCGCCAAGTGGTTCTGGCATACCCAGCAGGTGATTTTGGCGTGTCAGGGAGGTGGTACCGGTGAGTCGAGCAGGTGGTTCCGGCGTGCTCAGCAGGTGGTTCAGGCGGTTCTGGCAGGTGGTATCCGTCTGTTCGGGGTGTGGTTCCAGCATCTCATGAACACGTTTCTGGCACGTCTGAGATGTGGTTCCAGCCGGCCCGACATTGTTTCCGCAGTGTCCGCTAAGCGGTTCTGGCGTAGGAGGCAGGTGATTTTGGCATGACTGGCAGGTGGTTCCAGCAAGCCTGGCAGGTGATTCCAAATTGTTCACCAACTGGTTGTGGCGTAGCCGGCAGGTGATTTTTGCGTGATCGGCAGGTGGTTCTGGCGAGTCGAGCAGGTGGTTCCGGCGTGCTCGGCTGGTGCTTCCGGGGTCATTGGCACAGGGTTCTGGCATGTCTGAGAGGTGGTTCCTGCATGCCCGGCAAGTGATTCCGGAGTGTTCGCCAAGTGGTTCTGGCATAGTCGGCAGGTGATTTTGGCATGTCCGGCAGGTGGTTCAGGCGAGCTGAGCAGGTGGTTCCAACGTGCTTGGCAGGTGCTTCCGGCGTCTCCGGCACGTGTTTCTGGCACATCTGACAGGTGGTTCCGGCATGCCCGAAAGGTGATTCCGGTCTGTCCGGTAGGTGGTTCCAGCCTGCACGGCATGTGGTTCTGGTACGTCTCAGAGGTGGTTGCGCATGCCCAACAGGTGATTCCGGACTGTCCGCCACATGGTTCTGGCACGTCTGAGAGGTGGTTCCGGCATGCCCGGCACGTCATCCCAGAGAGTCCTCCAAGAGGTTCTGGCACAACACGCAGGTTATTTTGGTGTGTCTGGCAGGTTGTTCCGTTGTGCTTGGCAGGTGGTTCAGGCTTGGCCGGCAGGTGGTTCCAGACTGTCCAGGACGTGTTTCCAGCTTCTCCGGCAGGTGGTTCTGGTACGTCTGAGAGGTGGTTCCGCCATGGCTGGCAGGCGATTCCGGACCGTCCCCCAGGTGGTTCTGGCATAGCCAGCAGTTGATATTGGCCTGTCCGGCAGGTGGTTCCAGCGAGTCGAACAGGTGGCTCCGGCGTGCTCGGCAGGTGGTTCCGGTCTGTCCGGTAGGTGATTCCGGCGTGTCTGGCACGTGCTTCCGGCACGTCTGAGAGGTGGTTCCGGCATGCGCGACAGGTGATTTCGGAGTGTCCGCCAGGTGGTTCTGGCGTACCCGGCAGGTGATTTTGGCGTGTCCGGCAGGTGTTTCTGGCGAGTCGAGCAGGTGGCTCCGGCATGCTCGGCAGGTGCTTCCGGCGTCTCCGGCACGTGGTTCTGGTGTGTCTGAGAGCTGGTTCCGGCATGTCCGGCAGATGATTCCGGAGTGTCCGCCAAGTGGTTCTGGCATACCCGGCTGGTGATTTGGGCATGTCAGGTAGGTGGTTCCGGCGAGTCGAGCAGGTGGCTCCGGCGTGCTCGGCAGGTTGTTCAGACGGGTCTGGCAGGTGGTATCCGTCTGTTCGGGGTGTGGTTCCAGCATCTCATGCACATGGTTCTGGCACGTCTGAGATGTGGTTCCGGCCGGCCCGACAGGTGTTTCCACAGTGTCCGCCAAGTGGTACTGGCGTAGTTGGCAGGTGATTTTGGCATGACCGGCAGGTGGTTCCAGCAAGCCCGGCAGGTGATTCCGAAGTGTTCCCCAACTGGTTGTGGCGTAGCCGGCAGGTAATTTCTGCATGTCCGGCAGGTGGTTCTGGCGAGTCGAGCAGGTGGTTCCGGCGTGCTCTGCATGTGCTTCCGGGGTCATTGGCAAGTGGTTCTGGCATATCTGAGAGCTGGTTCCGGCCTGCCCGGCAGGTGATTCCGGAGTGTTCGCCAAGTGTTTCCGGCGTAGCCGGCAGGTGATTTTGCATGTCCAGCGGTCGTTCCGGCGGGTCGAGCCGGTAGTTGCGGCGTGTCCGGCAGGTGGTTCCGGTCTGTCCGGCAGGTGGTTCTGTGGTGTCCGGCACGAGGTTCAGTCTGAGAGGCTGTGCCGGCATGCCCCTCACGTGATTCCGGCTTGTCCCCGAAGTGGTGCTGGTGTAGCGGGCAGGTGATTTTGGCGTGTCCGGCAGGTGGTTCAGGCGAGTTGAGCAGGTGGTTGCGACGTGCTCGGAAGGTGCTTCCGGCGTCTCCGGCACGTGTTTCTGGCACATCTGACTGGTGGTTCCGGCATGCCCAAAAGTTGATTCCGGTCTGTCCGGTAGGTGGTTCTGGCGTGCCCGGCACGTGGTTCTGGTACGTCTCAGAGGTGGTTGCGTATGCCCAACAGGTGATTCCGGACTGTCCGCCACGTGCTTCTGGCACGTCTGAGAGGTGGTTCCAACATGCCCGGCAGGTCATTTCGGAGAGTCGTCCAAGTGGTTCTGGCGTAGCCCGCAGGTGATTTTGGCGTGTCCGGCAGGTGGTTCCGCCGTGCTCGGCAGGTGGTTCAGGCATGGCCGTCACGTGGTTCCAGTCTGTCCAGGACGTGTTTCCAGCTTCTCCGGCAGGTGGTTCTGGTACGTCTGAGAGGTGGTTCCACCATGGCTGGCAGGTGATCCCGGACTGTCCCCCAGGTGGTTCTGGCATAGCCAGCAGTTGATATTGGCCTGTCCGGCAGGTGGTTCCAGCGAGTCGAACAGGTGGCTCCGGCGTTCTTGGCAGGTGGTTCCGGTCTGTCCGGTAGGTGTTTCCGGCGTGTCTGGCACGTGCTTCCGGCACGTCTGAGAGGTGGTTCCGGCATGCGCGGCAGGTGATTCCGTAGTGTCCGCCAGGTGGTTCTGGCATACCCGGCAGGTGATTTTGGCGTGTCCGGCAGGTGTTTCTGGCGAGTCGAGCAGGTGGCTCCGGCATGCTCGGCAGGTGCTTCCGGCGTCTCCGGCACTTGGTTCTGGTGTGTCTGAGAGCTGGTTCCGGCATGTCCGGCAGATGATTCCGGAGTGTCCACCAAGTGGTTCTGGCATACCCAGCAGGTGATTTTGGCGTGTCAGGGAGGTGGTACCGGTGAGTCGAGCAGGTGGTTACGGCATGCTCAGCAGGTGGTTCAGGCGGTTCTGGCAGGTGGTATCCGTCTGTTCGGGGTGTGGTTCCAGCATCTCATGAACACGTTTCTGGCACGTCTGAGATGTGGTTCCAGCCGGCCCGACAGGTGTTTCCGCAGTGTCCGCCAAGCGGTTCTGGCGTAGTTGGCAGGTGATTTTGGCATGACCGGCAGGTGGTTCCAGCAAGCCCGGCAGGTGATTCCGAAGTGTTCCCCAACTGGTTGTTTCGTAGCCGGCAGGTGATTTTTGCGTGTCCGGCAGGTGGTTCTGGCAAGTCGAGCAGGTGGTTCCGGCGTGCTCGGCAGGTGCTTCCGGGGTCATTGGCACGTGGTTCTGGCATATCTGAGAGGTGGTTCCGGCATGCCCGGCAGGTGATTCCGGAGTGTTCGCCAAGTGTTTCCGGCGTAGCCGGCAGGTGATTTTGCATGTCCAGCGGTCGTTCCGGCGGGTCGAGCCGGTGGTTCCGGCGTGTCCGGCAGGTGGTTCCGGTCTGTCCGGCAGGTGGTTCTGTGGTGTCCGGCAGGAGGTTCAGTCTGAGAGGCTGTGGCGGCATGCCCCTCACGTGATTCCGGCTTGTCCCCGAAGTGGTGCTGGTGTAGCGGGCAGGTGCTTCCGGCGTCTCCGGCACGTGTTTCTGGCACATCTGACTGGTGGTTCCGACATGCCCAAAAGTTGATTCCGGTCTGTCCGGTAGGTGGTTCCAGCGTTAACGATACGTGGTTCTGGTACGTGTCAGAGGTGGTTGTGTATGCCCAACAGGTGATACCGGAGTGTCCGCCACGTGCTTCTGGCACGTCTGAGAGGTGGTTCCAACATGCCCGGCAGGTCATTTCGGAGAGTCGTCCAAGTGGTTCTGGCGTAGCCCACAGGTGATTTTGGCGTGTCCGGCAGGTGGTTCCGCCGTGCTCGGCAGGTGGTTCAGGCATGGCCGTCACGTGGTTCCAGTCTGTCCAGGACGTGTTTCCAGCTTCTCCGGCAGGTGGTTCTGGTACGTCTGAGAGGTGGTTCCGCCATGGCTGGCAGGTGATCCCGGACTGTCCCCCAGGTGGTTCTGGCATAGCCAGCAGTTGATATTGGCCTGTCCGGCAGGTGGTTCCAGTGCTGGGTGCCGTGGCTACATCATTTGATCGGCTGTTTGACAGGGTCCAGCCTATTAACGCCGAGGGGTGCAGGGCCGCCCCTTGGTGAAGAATAACCGGCCAGCCCCTCACACAGTTCTGAAACCTGTGCTGCTTCTAATTACCCTTCATTCCTTTTCCTTTCTTAACCTCCAGTTTTCACTCCTTTGGGTGGCTGCTTGGGAGGCACTACCTCCTGGGAAAATTAGATATAGTAAGAGAATGTGACCACCTGCAGGTAACTTTCAAGATATTTTTCAGTTAATTAATGGAGGAGCACACAGTCCCATTTGATACAATCAGAAAGGAATCCTGCCCAGATAAGATGTCGAATTAGGTTTATGGCCTCTGTCTGCTTAATGTTGCCTTCTCCCTCCAGTTCTTTGTCTAAATATACATATGCATCGTCCTTCTAAGTTATTTGGTTAATTGGTTGATCAAGAAGTATCTATATATTATTCTTGACCTTCTGCTTTCTGTTAAAATGTTATAGAGGTTTTCTCCTAAAAGCAATAAATAATAAATAATTGGTGAGTAGAAGGGCCGAGGGGTGCAAGAATGCCCCTCGGTGAAGAATGGCCGGCCACCACCCCCGATATTTTCTGAATTATATGCATGCTTTCTATCAAGGTTATGTGTATACTTATTTCTCTTTTTTATTCTTGAAGATATATAGTTTAGTTTAGCTTTTCAGCCCTTTACTTTACTAGCAATATGATACTTTCTCCGGCAGTGTACTTAAGGGACCGTTAGCTCTACAATCTAAAAGACAAAGGAATGCTTCCAGCCCCTAAAGGGCGCGAAAAAGTAAAGATGTTTAACTGCCCGCTGAGAATGCAGATAGCCCTTGGGATAAGACACCCTGGAGTCGCCTTTTGTTCCCATTAACCATCTACACTAATGGCGTAAATGATTGAGGGAGGCAGGGATGGCTCCACCAGGATGTAACCAGACGGGCTGCTGTCCTGTCCGGAGGCCTGGACCTTCTCTCTTTGATTTAACTTTACCATGAATTACAACAGACGCCTAGGTACCTATCTCCTTTAGCTTAGAGACAACAAACACTAGTTAATTGCAGAGAAGACGATCATTAACCTTATGCTCTATAGAATGGAATGCGAATAAATATTCTTGTGCTCGTTTCTTACTTCCTTATCTCTCTGAGAATATTTGTAAAACTATTTCTGTACTAATCCTGAAAAATATATAAACGACACTTGTGCACAGTAAATTCGGACTTGCTAACACCAACCCAAGTCTCACATCCCATTTATTTTCCCCTTCCCTCATCGCGCCGACGCCGTCCATCCCTCAGGAACCTGGACTCCGCCGGGGCGGGACCCCGGCATTCCAGCGAGTCGAACAGGTGGCTCCGGCGTTCTTGGCAGGTGGTTCCGGTCTGTCCGGTAGGTGTTTCCGGCGTGTCCGGCACGTGCTTCCGGCACGTCTGAGAGGTGGTTCCGGCATGCGCGACAGGTGATTTCGGAGTGTCCGCCAGGTGGTTCTGGCGTACCCGGCAGGTGATTTTGGCGTGTCCGGCAGGTGTTTCTGGCGAGTCGAGCAGGTGGCTCCGGCATGCTCGGCAGGTGCTTCCGGCGTTTCCGGCACGTGGTTCTGGTGTGTCTGAGAGCTGGTTCCGGCATGTCCGGCAGATGATTCCGGAGTGTCCGCCAAGTGGTTCTGGCATACCCGGCTGGTCATTTGGGCGTGTCAGGTAGGTGGTTCCGGCGAGTCGAGCAGGTGGCTCGGCGTGCTCGGCAGGTTGTTCAGACGGATCTGGCAGGTGTTTTCCGTCTGTTCGGGGTGTGGTTCCAGCATCTCATGCACATGGTTCTGGCACGTCTGAGATGTGGTTCCGGCCGGCCCGACAGGTGTTTCCACAGTGTCCGCCAAGTGGTACTGGCGTAGTTGGCAGGTGATTTTGGCATGACCGGCAGGTGGTTCCAGCAAGCCCGGCAGGTGATTCCGAAGTGTTCCCCAACTGGTTGTGGCGTAGCCGGCAGGTGATTTTTGCGTGTCCGGCAGGTGGTTCTGGCGAGTCGAGCCGGTGGTTCCGGCGTGTCCGGCAGGTGGTTCCGGGGTCATTGGCACGTGGTTCTGGCATATCTGAGAGGTGGTCCCGGCATGCCCGGCAGGTGATTCCGGAGTGTTCGCCAAGTGTTTCCGGCGTAGCCGGCAGGTGATTTTGCATGTCCAGCGGTCGTTCCGGCGGGTCGAGCTGGTGGTTCCGGCGTGTCCGGCAGGTGGTTCTGGTCTGTCCGGCAGGTGGTTCTGTGGTGTCCGGCACGAGGTTCAGTCTGAGAGGCTGTGCCGGCATGCCCCTCACGTGATTCCGGCTTGTCCCCGAAGTGGTGCTGGTGTAGCGGGCAGGTGATTTTGGCGTGTCCGGCAGGTGGTTCAGGCGAGTTGAGCAGGTGGTTGCGACGTGCTCGGCAGGTGCTTCCGGCGTCTCCGGCACGTGTCTCTGGCACATCTGACTGGTGGTTCCGGCATGCCCAAAAGTTGATTCCGGTCTGTCCGGTAGGTGGTTCCGGCGTGCACGGCACGTGGTTCTGGTACGTGTCAGAGGTGGTTGCGTATGCCCAACAGGTGATTCCGGACTGTCCGCCACGTGATTCTGGCATGTCTGAGAGGTGGTTCCAACATGCCCGGCAGGTCATTTCGGAGAGTCGTCCAAGTGGTTCTGCTGTAGCCCGCAGGTGATTTTGGCGTGTCCGGCAGGTGGTTCTGCCGTGCTCGGCAGGTGGTTCAGGCATGGCCGTCACCTGATTCCAGACTGTCCAGGACGTGTTTCCAGCTTCTCTGGCAGGTGGTTCTGGTACGCCTGAGAGGTGGTTCCGCCATGGCTGGCAGGTGATCCCGGACTGTCCCCCAGGTGGTTCTGGCATAGCCAGCAGTTGATATTGGCGTGTCCGGCAGGTGGTTCCAGCGAGTCGAACAGGTGGCTCCGGCGTTCTTGGCAGGTGGTTCCGGTCTGTCCGGTAGGTGTTTCCGGCGTGTCTGGCACGTGCTTCCGGCACGTCTGAGAGGTGGTTCCGGCATGCGCGGCAGGTGATCCCGGAGTGTCCGCCATGTGGTTCTGGCGTACCCGGCAGGTGATTTTGTCGTGTCCGGCAGGTGTTTCTAGCGAGTCGAGCAGGTGGCTCCGGCATGCTCGGCAGGTGCTTCCGGCGTCTCCGGCACTTGGTTCTGGTGTGTCTGAGAGCTGGTTCCGGCATGTCCGGCAGATGATTCCGGAGTGTCCGCCAAGTGGTTCTGGCATACCCAGCAGGTGATTTTGGCGTGTCAGGGAGGTGGTACCGGTGAGTCGAGCAGGTGGTTCCGGCGTGCTCAGCAGGTGGTTCAGGCGGTTCTGGCAGGTGTTATCCGTCTGTTCGGGGTGTGGTTCCAGCATCTCATGAACACGTTTCTGGCACGTCTGAGATGTGGTTCCAGATGGCCCGACAGGTGTTTCCGCAGTGTCCGCCAAGCGGTTCTGGCGTAGTTGGCAGGTGATTTTGGCATGACCGGCAGGTGGTTCCAGCAAGCCTGGCAGGTGATTCCAAAGTGTTCACCAACTGGTTGTGGCGTAGCCGGCAGGTGATTTTTGCGTGTCCGGCAGGTGGTTCTGGCGAGTCGAGCAGGTGGTCCGGCGTGCTCGGCAGGTGCTTCCGGGGTCATTGGCACGTGGTTCTGGCATATCTGAGAGGTGGTTCCGGCATGCCCGGCAGGTGATTCCGGAGTGTTCGCCAAGTGTTTCCGGCGTAGCCGGCAGGTGATTTTGCATGTCCAGCGGTCGATCCGGCGGGTCGAGCCGGTGGTTCCGGCGTGTCCGGCAGGTGGTTCCGGTCTGTCCGGCAGGTGGTTCTGTGGTGTCCGGCACGAGGTTCAGTCTGAGAGGCTGTGCCGGCATGCCCCTCACGTGATTCCGGCTTGTCCCCGAAATGGTGCTGGTGTAGCGGGCAGGTGATTTTGGCGTGTCCGGCAGGTGGTTAAGGCAAGTTGAGCAGGCGGTTGCGACGTGCTCGGCAGGTGGTTCCGGCGTCTCCGGCACGTGTTTCTGGCACATCTGACTGGTGGTTCCGGCATGCACGAAAGGTGATTCCGGTCTGTCCGGTAGGTGGCTCCAGCCGGCACGGCATGTGGTTCTGGTACGTCTCAGAGGTGGTTGCGCATGCCCAACAGGTGATTCCGGACTGTCCGCCACGTGCTTCTGGCACGTCTGAGAGGTGGTTCCCACATGCCCGGCAGGTCATTTCGGAGAGTCGTCCAAGTGGTTCTGGCGTAGCCCGCAGGTGATTTTGGCGTGTCCGGCAGGTGGTTCCGCCGTGCTCGGCAGGTGGTTCAGGCATGGCCGTCACGTGGTTCCAGTCTGTCCAGGACGTGTTTCCAGCTTCTCCGGCAGGTGGTTCTGGTACGTCTGAGAGGTGGTTCCGCCATGGCTGGCAGGTGATCCCGGACTGTCCCCCAGGTGGTTCTGGCATAGCCAGCAGTTGATATTGGCCTGTCCGGCAGGTGTTTCCAGCGAGTCGAACAGGTGGCTCCGGCGTTCTTGGCAGGTGGTTCCGGTCTGTCCGGTAGGTGTTTCCGGCGTGTCCGGCACGTGCTTCCGGCACGCCTGAGAGGTGGTTCCGGCATGCGCGGCAGGTGATTCCGTAGTGTCCGCCAGGTGGTTCTGGCATACCCGGCAGGTGATTTTGGCGTGTCCGGCAGGTGTTTCTGGCGAGTCGAGCAGGTGGCTCTGGCATGCTCGGCAGGTGCTTCCGGCGTCTCCGGCACTTGGTTCTGGTGTGTCTGAGAGCTGGTTCCGGCATGTCCGGCAGATGATTCCGGAGTGTCCGCCAAGTGGTTCTGGCATACGCGGCTGGTGATTTTGGCATGTCAGTTAGGTGGTTCCGGCGAGTCGAGCAGGTGGCTCCGGCGTGCTCGGCAGGTTGTTCAGACGGGTCTGGCAGGTGTTTTCCGTCTGTTCGGGGTGTGGTTCCAGCATCTCATGCACATGGTTCTGACACGTCTGAGATGTGGTTCCGGCCGGCCCGACAGGTGTTTCCACAGTGTCCGCCAAGTGGTACTGGCGTAGTTGGCAGGTGATTTTGGCATGACCGGCAGGTGGTTCCAGCAAGCCCGGCAGGTGATTCCGAAGTGTTCCCCAACTGGTTGTGGCGTAGCCGGCAGGTGATTTTTGCGTGTCCGGCAGGTGGTTCTGGCGAGTCGAGGAGGTGGTTCCGGCGTGCTCGGCAGGTGCTTCCGGGGTCATTGGCACGTGGTTCTGGCATATCTGAGAGGTGGTTCCGGCATGCCCGGCAGGTGATTCTGGAGTCTTCGCCAAGCTTTTTGGGTGTAGCCGGCAGGTGATTTTGCATGTCCAGCGGTCGATCCGGCGGGTCGAGCCGGTGGTTCCGGCGTGTGCGGCCGGTGGTTCCGGTCTGTCCGGCAGGTGGTTCTGTGGTGTCCGGCACGAGGTTCAGTCTGAGAGGCTGTGCCGGCATGCCCCTCACGTGATTCCGGCTTGTCCCCGAAGTGGTGCTGGTGTAGCGGGCAGGTGATTTTGGCGTGTCCGGCAGGTGGTTCAGGCGAGTTGAGCAGGTGCTTGCGACGTGCTCGGCAGGTGCTTCCGGCGTCTCCGGCACGTGTTTCTGGCACATCTGACTGGTGGTTCCGGCATGCCCAAAAGTTGATTCCGGTCTGTCCGGTAGGTGGTTCCGGCGTGCCCGGCACGTGGTTCTGGTACGTCTCAGAGGTGGTTGCGTATGCCCAACAGGTGATTCCGGACTGTCCGCCACGTGCTTCTGGCACGTCTGAGAGGTGGTTCCAACATGCCCGGCAGGTCATTTCGGAGAGTCGTCCAAGTGGTTCTGGCGTAGCCCGCAGGTGATTTTGGCGTGTCCGGCAGGTGGTTCCGCCGTGCTCGGCAGGTGGTTCAGGCATGGCCGTCACGTGGTTCCGGTCTGTCCGGTAGGTGTTTCCGGCGTGTCTGGCACGTGCTTCCGGCACGTCTGAGAGGTGGTTCCGGCATGCGCGGCAGGTGATTCCGTACTGTCCGCCAGGTGGTTCTGGCATACCTGGCAGGTGATTATGGCGTGTCCTGCAGGTGTTTCTGGCGAGTCGAGCAGGTGGCTCCGGCATGCTCGGCAGGTGCTTCCGGCGTCTCCGGCACTTGGTTCTGGTGTGTTTGAGAGCTGGTTCCAGCATGTCCGGCAGATGATTACGGAGTGTCCGCCAAGTGGTTCTGGCATACCCAGCAGGTGATTCTGGCGTGTCAGGGAGGTGGTACCGGTGAGTCGAGCAGGTGGTTCCGGCGTGCTCAGCAGGTGGTTCAGGCGGTTCTGGCAGGTGGTATCCGTCTGTTCGGGGTGTGGTTCCAGCATCTCATGAACACGTTTCTGGCACGTCTGAGATGTGGTTCCGGCCGGCCCGACAGGTGTTTCCGCAGTGTCCGCCAAGCGGTTCTGGCGTAGTTGGCAGGCGATTTTGGCATGACTGGCAGGTGGTTCCAGCAATCCTGGCAGGTGATTCCAAAGTGTTCACCAACTGGTTGTGGCGTAGCCGGCAGGTGATTTTTGCATTATCGGCAGCTGGTTCTGGCGAGTCGAGCAGGTGGATCCGGCGTGCTCAGCTGGTGCTTCCGGGGTCATTGGCACGGTGTTCTGGCATGTCTGAGAGGTGGTTCCGGCATGCCCGGCAGGTGATTCCGGAGTGTTCGCCAAGTGGTTCCGGCGTAGCCGGCAGGTGATTTTGCATGTCCAGCGGTCGTTCCGGCGGGTCGAGCCGGTGGTTCCGGCGTGTGCGGCAGGTGGTTCCGGTCTGTCCGGCAGGTGGTTCTGTGGTGTCCGGCACGAGGTTCAGTCTGAGAGGCTGTGCCGGCATGCCCCTCACGTGATTCCGGCTTGTCCCCGAAGTGGTGCTGGTGTAGCGGGCAGGTGATTTTGGCGTGTCCGGCAGGTGGTTCTGGCGAGTCGAGCAGGTGGTTCCGGCGTGCTCTGCATGTGCTTCCGGGGTCATTGGCACGTGGTTCTGGCATATCTGAGAGCTGGTTCCGGCATGCCCGGCAGGTGATTCCGGAGTGTTCGCCAAGTGTTTCCGGCGTAGCCGGCAGGTGATTTTGCATGTCCAGCGGTCGTTCCGGCGGGTCGAGCCGGTAGTTGCGGCGTGTCCGGCAGGTGGTTCCGGTCTGTCCGGCAGGTGGTTCTGTGGTGTCCGGCACGAGGTTCAGTCTGAGAGGCTGTGCCGGCATGCCCCTCACGTGATTCCGGCTTGTCCCCGAAGTGGTGCTGGTGTAGCGGGCAGGTGATTTTGGCGTGTCCGGCAGGTGGTTCAGGCGAGTTGAGCAGGTGGTTGCGACGTGCTCGGCAGGTGCTTCCGGCGTCTCCGGCACGTGTTTCTGGCACATCTGACTGGTGGTTCCGGCATGCCCAAAAGTTGATTCCGGTCTGTCCGGTAGGTGGTTCTGGCGTGCCCGGCACGTGGTTCTGGTACGTCTCAGAGGTGGTTGCGTATGCCCAACAGGTGATTCCGGACTGTCCGCCACGTGCTTCTGGCACGTCTGAGAGGTGGTTCCAACATGCCCGGCAGGTCATTTCGGAGAGTCGTCCAAGTGGTTCTGGCGTAGCCCGCAGGTGATTTTGGCGTGTCCGGCAGGTGGTTCCGCCGTGCTCGGCAGGTGGTTCAGGCATGGCCGTCACGTGGTTCCAGTCTGTCCAGGACGTGTTTCCAGCTTCTCCGGCAGGTGGTTCTGGTACGTGTCAGAGGTGGTTGCGTATGCCCAACAGGTGATTCCGGACTGTCCGCCACGTGCTTCTGGCACGTCTGAGAGGTGGTTCCCACATGCCCGGCAGGTCATTTCGGAGAGTCGTCCAAGTGGTTCTGGCGTAGCCCGCAGGTGATTTTGGCGTGTCCGGCAGGTGGTTCCGGTCTGTCCGGCAGGGTGTTCTGGGGTGTCCGGCACGAGGTTCTGGCACGTCTGAGAGATTGTGATGGCTTGCCCTTCACGTGATTCCGGCTTGTCTGCCAAGTGCTTCTGGTGTAGCAGGCAGGTGATTTTGGCGTGTGTGGCAGGTGTTTCTTGCGAGTCGAGCAGGTGGCTCAGGCATGCTCAGCAGGTGCTTCTTGCGTCTCCGGCAGGTTGTTCGGGTGTGTCTGAGAGCTGCTTCTGGCATGTCTGGCAGATGATTCCGGAGTGACCACCAAGTGGTTCTGGCATACCCGGCCTGTGGTTTTTGCGTGTCAGGTAGGTGGTTCCGGCGAGTCGAGCAGGTGGTTCCAGTGTGCTCGGCAGGTGGTTCAGGCGGGTCTGGCAGGTGGTTTCCGTCTGTTCGGGGTGTGGTTCCGGCATCTCGGGCACATGGTTCTGGCACGTCTGAGATGTGGTTCTGGCAGGCCCGACAGGTGTTTCCGGAGTGTCCGCCAAGCGGTTCTGGCGTAGCTGGCAGGTGATATTGGCGTGACCGGCAGGTGCTTCCAGCAAGCCCGGCAGTTGATTCCGAAGTGTTCACCAACTGGTTGTGGCGTAGCCGGCAGGTGATTTTGGCGTGTCCAGCAGGTGGTTCTGTGGAGTGGATCAGGAACTTCCGGCCTTCTCAGCAGGTGCTTCCGCAGTCTCCAGCATGTTGTTGTGGCACCTCTGAGAGGTGGTTCCAACATGCCCGGCAGGTGATTCTGGAGTGTCCGACAAGTGGTTGTGGAGTAGCCGGCTGGTGATTTTGGCGTGTCCGGCAGGTGGTTCTGGCGAGTCAAGCAGGTGGTCCCGGCGTGTCCGGCAGGTGATTCCGGTCTGTCCTGGAGGTGGTTCCGGAGTCTCTGCCGAGTGGTTCTGGCGTAGCCGGCAGGTGATTTTGGCGTGTCCGGCAGGTGGTTCTGGCGAGTCGAGCAGGTGGTTCCGGCGTATCCGGCAGGTGATTCCGGTCTGTCCTGGAGGTGGTTCCGGAGTCTCTGCCGAGTGGTTCTGGCGTAGCCGGCAGGTGATTTTGGCGTGACCGGCAGGTGGTTCCGGCAAGCGCGGCAGGTGATTCCGAAGTGTTCACCAACTGGTTGTGGCGTAGCCGGCAGGTGATTTTGGCGTGTCCGGCAGGTGGTTCTGGCGAGTCGAGAAGGTGGTTCTGGCGTGTCCGGCAGGTGTTTGCAGTCTGTCCATGACGTGGTTCCGGCATGCCCTCCAGGTGATTCTGGAGTGTCCACCAAGTGGTTTTGGCATAGCCTGCATATGATTTTGGACTGTCAGGCAGGTGGTTCCGGCATGTCCAGCAGGTGTTTCCGGCAAGTTCGGCAGTTGCTTCCAGTCTCTCCGGCATGTGGTTCCGGCACCTCTGAGAGGTGGTTCCGGCATGCCCGGCAGCTGATACCGGAGTGTCTGCCGAGTGGTTGTGGCGTAGCCGGCAGGTGATTTTGGCGTGTCCGGCAGGTGGTTCTGGCGAGTCGAGCAGGTGGTTCCGGCGTGCTCGTCAGGTGCTTCCGGGGTCATTGGCACGTGGTTCTGGCATGTCAGAGAGGTGGTTCCGGCATGCCCGGCAGGTGATTCCGGAGTGTTCGCCAAGTGGTTCTGGCGTAGCCGGCAGGTGATTTTGCATGTCCGGCGGTGGTTCCGGCGGGTCGAGCCGGTGGTTCCGGCGTGTCCGGCAGGAGGTTGCGGTCTGTCCGGCAGGTGGTGCTGGGGTGTCCGCCACGTGCTTCTGGTACGTCTGAGAGGTGGTTCCAGCATGCCCGGCAGGTCATCCTGGAGAGTTCTCCAAGTGGTTCTGGTGTAGCCCGCAGGTGATTTTGGCGTGTCCGGCAGGTGGTTCCATCGTGCTCGGCAGGTGGTTCAGGCGTGGCCGGCAGGTGGTTCCAGTCTGTCCAGTAAGTGTTTCCAGCTTGTCCGGCACGTGGTTCTTGTACGTCTGAGAGGTGGTTCCGCCATGGCTGGCAGGTGATTCCGGACTGTCCCCCAGGTGGTTCTGGCATAGCCAGCAGTTGATATTGGCCTGTCCGGCCGGTGGATCCGGCGAGTCGAGCAGGTGGCTGTGGTGTGTTCAGCAGGTGGTTCCGGCGTTTCTGGCAGGTGGTTCCGTTCTGTCCGATAGGTCGTTCCGGCATGTCCGTCACGTGCTTCTGGAACGTGTGAGAGGTGGTTCTGGCATGCCAGGCAGGTGATTCTGGAGTGTCGGGTAAGTGGTTCTGGTGTAGCCGAAAGTTCATTTTGGCGTGTCCAGCACGTGGGTCGTGCGAGTCGAGCAGGTGGTTCCGGCGTGCTCGGCTGGTGCTTCCGGGGTCATTGGCACGGGGTTCTGGCATGTCTGAGAGGTGGTTCCTGCATGCCCGGCAAGTGATTCCGGAGTGTTCGCCAAGTGGTTCTGGCATAGTCGGCAGGTGATTTTGGCATGTCCGGCAGGTGGTTCAGGCGAGTTGAGCAGGTGGTTCCAAAGTGCTTGGCAGGTGCTTCCGGCGTCTCCGGCACGTGTTTCGGGCACATCTGACAGGTGGTTCCGGCATGCCCGAAAGGTGATTCCGGTCTGTCCGGTAGGTGGTTCCAGCCTGCACGGCATGTGGTTCTGGTACGTCTCAGAGGTGGTTGCGCATGCCCAACAGGTGATTCCGGACTGTCCGCCACATGGTTCTGGCATGTCTGAGAGGTGGTTCCGGCATGCCGGCAGGTCATCCCAGAGAGTCCTCCAAGTGGTTCTGGCATAACACACAGGTGATTTTGGCGTGTCTGGCAGGTTGTTCCATTGTGCTTGGCAGGTGGTTCAGGCTTGGCCGGCAGGTGGTTCCAGACTGTCCAGGACGTGTTTCCAGCTTCTCCGGCAGGTGGTTCTGGTACGTCTGAGAGGTGGTTCCGCCATGGCTGGCAGGTGATTCCGGACCGTCCCCCAGGTGGTTCTGGCATAGCCAGCAGTTGATATTGGCCTGTCCGGCAGGTGGTTCCAGCGAGTCGAACAGGTGGCTCCGGCGTGCTCGGCAGGTGGTTCCGGTCTGTCCGGTAGGTGATTCCGGCGTGTCCGGCACGTGCTTCCGGCACGTCTGTGAGGTGGTTCCGGCATGCGCGACAGGTGGTTTCGGAGTGTCTGCCAGGTGGTTCTGGCGTACCCGGCAGGTGATTTTGTCGTGTCCAGCAGGTGTTTCTGGCGAGTCGAGCAGGTGGCTCCGGCATTCTCGGCAGGTGCTTCCAGCGTCTCCGGCACGTTGTTCTGGTGTGTCTGAGAGCTGGTTCCGGCATGTCCGGCAGATGATTCCGGAGTGTCCGCCAAGTGGTTCTGGCATGCCCGGCTGGTGATTTGGGCATGTCAGGTAGGTCGTTCCGGCGAGTCGAGCAGGTGGCTCCGGCGTGCTCGGCAGGTTGTTCAGACGGGTCTGGCAGGTGTTTTCCGTCTTTTCGGGGTGTGGTTCCAGCATCTCATGCACATGGTTCTGGCACGTCTGAGATGTGGTTCCGGCCGGCGCGACAGGTGTTTCCACAGTGTCCGCCAAGTGGTACTGGCGTAGTTGGCTGGTGATTTTGGCATGACCGGCAGGTGGTTCCAGCAAGCCCGGCAGGTGATTCCGAAGTGTTCCCCAACTGGTTGTGGCATAGCCGGCAGGTGATTTTTGCATGTCCGGCAGGTGGTTCTGGCGAGTCGAGCAGGTGGTTCCGGCGTGCTCGGCAGGTGCTTCCGGGGTCATTGGCACGTGGTTCTGGCATATCTGAGAGGTGGTTCCGGCATGCCCGGCAGGTGATTCCGGAGTGTCTGCCAAGTGTTTCCGGCGTAGCCGGCAGGTGATTTTGCTTGTCCAGCGGTCGTTCCGGCGGGTCGAGCCGGTGGTTCCGGCGTGTGCGGCCGGTGGTTCCGGTCTGTCCGGCAGGTGGTTCTGTGGTGTCCGGCACGAGGTTCAGTCTGAGAGGCTGTGCCGGCATGCCCCTCACGTGATTCCGGCTTGTCCCCGAAGTGGTGCTGGTGTAGCGGGCAGGTGATTTTGGCGTGTCCGGCAGGTGGTTCAGGCGAGTTGAGCAGGTGGTTGCGACGTGCTCGGCAGGTGCTTCCGGCGTCTCCGGCACGTGTTTCTGGCACATCTGACTGGTGGTTCCGGCATGCCCAAAAGTTGATTCCGGTCTGTCCGGTAGGTGGTTCCGGCGTGCACGGCACGTGGTTCTGGTATGTGTCAGAGGTGGTTGCGTATGCCCAACAGGTGATTCCGGAGTGTCCGCCACGTGCTTCTGGCACGTCTGAGAGGTGGTTCCAACATGCCCGGCAGGTCATTTCGGAGAGTCGTCCAAGTGGTTCTGGCGTAGCCCGCAGGTGATTTTGGCGTGTCCGGCAGGTGGTTCCGCCGTGCTCGGCAGGTGGTTCAGGCATGGCCGTCACGTGGTTCCAGTCTGTCCAGGACGTGTTTCCAGCTTCTCCGGCAGGTGGTTCTGGTACGTCTGAGAGGTGGTTCCGCCATGGCTGGCAGGTGATCCCGGACTGTCCCCCAGGTGGTTCTGGCATAGCCAGCAGTTGATATTGGCCTGTCCGGCAGGTGGTTCCAGTGCTGGGTGCCGTGGCTACATCATTTGATCGGCTGTTTGACAGGGTCCAGCCTATTAACGCCGAGGGGTGCAGGGCCGCCCCTTGGTGAAGAATAACCGGCCAGCCCCTCACACAGTTCTGAAACCTGTGCTGCTTCTAATTACCCTTCATTCCTTTTCCTTTCTTAACCTCCAGTTTTCACTCCTTTGGGTGGCTGCTTGGGAGGCACTACCTCCTGGGAAAATTAGATATAGTAAAAGAATGTGACCACCTGCAGGTAACTTTCAAGATATTTTTCAGTTAATTAATGGAGGAGCACACAGTCCCATTTGAGACAATCAGAAAGGAATCCTGCCCAGATAAGATGTCGAATTAGGTTTATGGCCTCTGTCTGCTTAATGTTGCCTTCTCCCTCCAGTTCTTTGTCTAAATATACATATGCATCGTCCTTCTAAGTTATTTGGTTAATTGGTTGATCAAGAAGTATCTATATATTATTCTTGACCTTCTGCTTTCTGTTAAAATGTTATAGAGGTTTTCTCCTAAAAGCAATAAATAATAAATAATTGGTGAGTAGAAGGGCCGAGGGGTGCAAGAATGCCCCTCGGTGAAGAATGGCCGGCCACCACCCCCGATATTTTCTGAATTATATGCATGCTTTCTATCAAGGTTATGTGTATACTTATTTCTCTTTTTTATTCTTGAAGATATATAGTTTAGTTTAGCTTTTCAGCCCTTTACTTTACTAGCAATATGATACTTTCTCCGGCAGTGTACTTAAGGGACCGTTAGCTCTACAATCTAAAAGACAAAGGAATGCTTCCAGCCCCTAAAGGGCGCGAAAAAGTAAAGATGTTTAACTGCCCGCTGAGAATGCAGATAGCCCTTGGGATAAGACACCCTGGAGTCGCCTTTTGTTCCCATTAACCATCTACACTAATGGCGTAAATGATTGAGGGAGGCAGGGATGGCTCCACCAGGATGTAACCAGACGGGCTGCTGTCCTGTCCGGAGGCCTGGACCTTCTCTCTTTGATTTAACTTTACCATGAATTACAACAGACGCCTAGGTACCTATCTCCTTTAGCTTAGAGACAACAAACACTAGTTAATTGCAGAGAAGACGATCATTAACCTTATGCTCTATAGAATGGAATGCGAATAAATATTCTTGTGCTCGTTTCTTACTTCCTTATCTCTCTGAGAATATTTGTAAAACTATTTCTGTACTAATCCTGAAAAATATATAAACGACACTTGTGCACAGTAAATTCGGACTTGCTAACACCAACCCAAGTCTCACATCCCATTTATTTTCCCCTTCCCTCATCGCGCCGACGCCGTCCATCCCTCAGGAACCTGGACTCCGCCGGGGCGGGACCCCGGCATTCCAGCGAGTCGAACAGGTGGCTCCGGCGTTCTTGGCAGGTGGTTCCGGTCTGTCCGGTAGGTGTTTCCGGCGTGTCCGGCACGTGCTTCCGGCACGTCTGAGAGGTGGTTCCGGCATGCGCGACAGGTGGTTTCGGAGTGTCCGCCAGGTGGTTCTGGCGTACCCGGCAGGTGATTTTGGCGTGTCCGGCAGGTGTTTCTGGCGAGTCGAGCAGGTGGCTCCGGCATGCTCGGCAGGTGCTTCCGGCGTCTCCGGCACGTGGTTCTGGTGTGTCTGTGAGCTGGTTCCGGCATGTCCGGCAGATGATTCCGGAGTGTCCGCCAAGTGGTTCTGGCATACCCGGCTGGTGATTTGGGCATGTCAGGTAGGTGGTTCCGGCGAGTCGAGCAGGTGGCTCCGGCGTGCTCGGCACGTTGTTCAGACGGGTCTGGCAGGTGTTTTCCGTCTGTTCGGGGTGTGGTTCCAGCATCTCATGCACATGGTTCTGGCACGTCTGAGATTTGGTTCCGGCCGGCCCGACAGGTGTTTCCACAGTGTCCGCCAAGTGGTACTGGCGTAGTTGGCAGGTGATTTTGGCATGACCGGCAGGTGGTTCCAGCAAGCCCGGCAGGTGATTCCGAAGTGTTCCCCAACTGCTTGTGGCGTAGCCGGCAGGTGATTTTTGCGTGTCCGGCAGGTGGTTCTGGCGAGTCGAGCAGGTGGTTCCGGCGTGCTCGGCAGGTGCTTCCGGGGTCATTGGCACGTGGTTCTGGCATATCTGAGAGGTGGTTCCGGCATGCCCGGCAGTTGATTCCGGAGTGTTCGCCAAGTGTTTCCGGCGTAGCCGGCAGGTGATTTTGCATGTCCAGCGGTCGTTCCGGCGGGTCGAGCCGGTGGTTCCGGCGTGTCCGGCAGGTGGTCCCGGTCTGTCCGGCAGGTGGTTCTGTGGTGTCCGGCACGAGGTTCAGTCTGAGAGGCTGTACCGGCATGCCCCTCACGTGATTCCGGCTTGTCCCCAAAGTGGTTCTGGCGTACCCGGCAGGTGATTTTGGCGTGTCCGGCAGGTGTTTCTGGCGAGTCGAGCAAGTGGCTCCGGCATGCTCGGCAGGTGCTTCCGGCGTCTCCGGCACTTGGTTCTGGTGTGTCTGAGAGCTGGTTCCGGCATGTCCGGCAGATGATTCCGGAGTGTCCGCCAAGTGGTTCTGGCATACCCAGCAGGTGATTTTGGCGTGTCAGGGAGGTGGTACCGGTGAGGCGAGCAGGTGGTTCCGGCGTGCTCAGCAGGTGGTTCAGGCGGTTCTGGCAGGTGGTATCCGTCTGTTCGGGGTGTGGTTCCAGCATCTCATGAACACGTTTCTGGCACGTCTGAGATGTGGTTCCAGCCGGCCCGACAGGTGTTTCCGCAGTGTCCGCCAAGCGGTTCTGGCGTAGTTGGCAGGTGATTTTGGCATGACTGGCAGGTGGTTCCAGCAAGCCTGGCAGGTGATTCCAAAGTGTTCACCAACTGGTTGTGGCGTAGCCGGCAGGTGATTTTTGCGTGTCCGGCAGGTGGTTCTGGCGAGTCGAGCAGGTGGTCCGGCGTGCTCGGCAGGTGCTTCCGGGCTCATTGGCACGTGGTTCTGGCATATCTGAGAGGTGGTTCCGGCATGCCCGGCAGGTGATTCCGGAGTGTTCGCCAAGTGTTTCCGGCGTAGCCGGCAGGTGATTTTGCATGTCCAGCGGTCGATCCGGCGGGTCGAGCCGGTGGTTCCGGCGTGTCCGGCAGGTGGTTCCGGTCTGTCCGGCAGGTGGTTCTGTGGTGTCCGGCACGAGGTTCAGTCTGAGAGGCTGTGCCGGCATGCCCCTCACGTGATTCCGGCTTGTCCCCGAAATGGTGCTGGTGTAGCGGGCAGGTGATTTTGGCGTGTCCGGCAGGTGGTTAAGGCAAGTTGAGCAGGCGGTTGCGACGTGCTCGGCAGGTGGTTCCGGCGTCTCCGGCACGTGTTTCTGGCACATCTGACTGGTGGTTCCGGCATGCACGAAAGGTGATTCCGGTCTGTCCGGTAGGTGGCTCCAGCCGGCACGGCATGTGGTTCTGGTACGTCTCAGAGGTGGTTGCGCATGCCCAACAGGTGATTCCGGACTGTCCGCCACGTGCTTCTGGCACGTCTGAGAGGTGGTTCCCACATGCCCGGCAGGTCATTTCGGAGAGTCGTCCAAGTGGTTCTGGCGTAGCCCGCAGGTGATTTTGGCGTGTCCGGCAGGTGGTTCCGCCGTGCTCGGCAGGTGGTTCAGGCATGGCCGTCACGTGGTTCCAGTCTGTCCAGGACGTGTTTCCAGCTTCTCCGGCAGGTGGTTCTGGTACGTCTGAGAGGTGGTTCCGCCATGGCTGGCAGGTGATCCCGGACTGTCCCCCAGGTGGTTCTGGCATAGCCAGCAGTTGATATTGGCCTGTCCGGCAGGTGTTTCCAGCGAGTCGAACAGGTGTGTCCGGCGTTCTTGACAGGTGGTTCCGGTCTGTCCGGTAGGTGTTTCCAGCGTGTCTGGCACGTGCTTCCGGCACGTCTGTGAGGTGGTTCAGGCATGTGCGGCAGGTGATTCCGTAGTGTCCGCCAGGTAGTTCTGGCATACCCGGCAGGTGATTTTGGCGTGTCCGGCAGGTGTTTCTGGCGAGTCGAGCAGGTGGCTCCGGCATGCTCGGCAGGTGCTTCCGGCGTCTCCGGCACTTGGTTCTGGTGTGTCTGAGAGCTGGATCCGGCATGTCCGGCAGATGATTCCGGAGTGTCCGCCAAGTGGTTCTGGCATACCCAGCAGATGATTTTGGCGTGTCAGGGAGGTGGTACCGGTGAGTCGAGCAGGTGGTTCAGGCGTGCTCAGCAGGTGGTTCAGGCGGTTCTGGCAGGTGGTATCCGTCTGTTCGGGGTGTGGTTCCAGCATCTCATGAACACGTTTCTGGCACGTCTGAGATGTGGTTCCAGCCGGCCCGACAGGTGTTTCCGCAGTGTCCGCCAAGCGGTTCTGGCGTAGTTGGCAGGTGATTTTGGCATGACTGGCAGGTGGTTCCAGCAAGCCTGGCAGGTGATTCCAAAGTGTTCCCCAACTGGTTGTGGCGTAGCCGGCAGGTGATTTTTGCGTGTCCGGCAGGTGGTTCTGGCGAGTCGAGCAGGTGGTTCCGGCGTGCTCGGCTGGTGCTTCCGGGGTCATTGGCACGGGGTTCTGGCATGTCTGAGAGGTGGTTCCTGCATGCCCGGCAAGTGATTCCGGAGTGTTCGCCAAGTGGTTCTGGCATAGTCGGCAGGTGATTTTGGCATGTCCGGCAGGTGGTTCAGGCGAGTTGAGCAGGTGGTTCCAACGTGCTTGGCAGGTGCTTCCGGCGTCTCCGGCACGTGTTTCTGGCACATCTGACAGGTGGCTCCGGCATGCCCGAAAGGTGATTCCGGTCTGTCCGGTAGGTGGTTCCAGCCTGCATGGCATGTGGTTCTGGTACGTCTCAGAGGTGGTTGCGCATGCCCAACAGGTGATTCCGGACTGTCCGCCACATGGTTCTGGCATGTCTGAGAGGTGGTTCCGGCA
>NW_027226795.1:0-24715 GCF_037783145.1 Equus przewalskii
TGATTCCGGACTGTCCGCCACGTGCTTCTGGCACGTCTGAGAGGTGGTTCCAACATGCCCGGCAGGTCATTTCGGAGAGTCGTCCAAGTGGTTCTGGCGTAGCCCACAGGTGATTTTGGCGTGTCCGGCAGGTGGTTCCGCCGTGCTCGGCAGGTGGTTCAGGCATGGCCGTCACGTGGTTCCAGTCTGTCCAGGACGTGTTTCCAGCTTCTCCGGCAGGTGGTTCTGGTACGTCTGAGAGGTGGTTCCGCCATGGCTGGCAGGTGATCCCGGACTGTCCCCCAGGTGGTTCTGGCATAGCCAGCAGTTGATATTGGCCTGTCCGGCAGGTGGTTCCAGCGAGTCGAACAGGTGGCTCCGGCGTCCTTGGCAGGTGGTTCCGGTCTGTCCGGCTGGTGTTTCCGGCGTGTCCGGCACGTGCTTCTGGAACGTCTGAGAGGTGGTTCCGGCATGCGCGGCAGGTGTTTCCGCAGTGTCCGCCAAGCGGTTGTGGCGTAGTTGGCAGGTGATTGTGGCATGACTGGCAGGTGGTTCCAGCAAGCCTGGCAGGTGATTCCAAAGTGTTCACCAACTGGTTGTGGCGTAGCCGGCAGGTGATTTTTGCGTGATCGGCAGGTGGTTCTGGTGAGTCGAGCAGGTGGTTCCGGCGTGCTCGGCTGGTGCTTCCGGGGTCATTGGCACGGGGTTCTGGCATGTCTGAGAGGTGGTTCCTGCATGCCCGGCAAGTGATTCCGGAGTGTTCGCCAAGTGGTTCTGGCATAGTCGGCAGGTGATTTTGGCATGTCCGGCAGGTGGTTCAGGCGAGTTGAGCAGGTGGTTCCAACGTGCTTGGCAGGTGCTTCCGGCGTCTCCGGCACGTGTTTCTGGCACATCTGACAGGTGGTTCCGGCATGCCCGAAAGGTGATTCCGGTCTGTCCGGTAGGTGGTTCCAGCCTGCACGGCATGTGGTTCTGGTACGTCTCAGAGGTGGTTGCGCATGCCAAACAGGTGATTCCGGACTGTCCGCCACATGGTTCTGGCACGTCTGAGAGGTGGTTCCGGCATGCCCGGCAGGTCATCCCAGAGAGTCCTCCAAGTGGTTCTGGCATAACACGCAGGTGATTTTGGCGTGTCTGGCAGGTTGTTCCGTTGTGCTTGTCAGGTGGTTCAGGCTTGGCCGACAGGTGGTTCCAGACTGTCCAGGACGTGTTTCCAGCTTCTCCGGCAGGTGGTTCTGGTACGTCTGAGAGGTGGTTCCGCCATGGCTGGCAGGTGATTCCGGACCGTCCCCCAGGTGGTTCTGGCATAGCCAGCAGTTGATATTGGCCTGTCCGGCAGGTGGTTCCAGCGAGTCGAACAGGTGGCTCCGGCGTGCTCGGCAGGTGGTTCCGGTCTGTCCGGTAGGTGATTCCGGCGTGTCCGGCACGTGCTTCCGGCACGTCTGAGAGGTGGTTCTGGCATGCGCGACAGGTGATTTCGGAGTGTCCGCCAGGTGGTTCTGGCGTACCCGGCAGGTGATTTTGGCGTGTCCGGCAGGTGTTTCTGGCGAGTCGAGCATGTGGCTCCGGCATTCTCGGCAGGTGCTTCCGGCGTCTCCGGCACGTGGTTCTGGTGTGTCTGAGAGCTGGTTCCGGCATGTCCGGCAGATGATTCCGGAGTGTCCGCCAAGTGGTTCTGGCATACCCGGCTGGTGATTTGGGCATGTCAGGTAGGTGGTTCCGGCGATTCGAGCAGGTGGCTCCAGCGTGCTCAGCAGGTTGTTCAGACGGTTCTGGCAGGTGTTTTCCGTCTGTTCGGGTTGTGGTTCCAGCATCTCATGCACATGGTTCTGGCACGTCTGAGATGTGGTTCCGGCCGGCCCGACAGGCGTTTCCACAGTGTCCGCCAAGTGGTACTGGCGTAGTTGGCAGGTGATTTTGGCATGACCGGCAGGTGGTTCCAGCAAGTCCGTCAGGTGATTCCGAAGTGTTCCCCAACTGGTTGTGGCGTAGCCGGCAGGTGATTTCTGCGTGTCCGGCAGGTGGTACTGGCGAGTCGAGCAGGTGGTTCCGGCGTGCTCGGCTGGTGCTTCCGGGGTCATTGGCACGTGGTTCTGGCATATCTGAGAGGTGGTTCCGGCATGCCCGGCAGGTGATTCCAGAGTGTTCGCCAAGTGTTTCCGGCGTAGCCGGCAGGTGATTTTGCATGTCCAGCGGTCGTTCCGGCGGGTCGAGCCGGTGGTTCCGGTCTGTCCGGCAGGTGGTTCTGTGGTGTCCGGCACGAGGTTCAGTCTGAGAGGCTGTGCCGGCATGCCCCTCACGTGATTCCGGCTTGTCCCCGAAGTGGTGCTGGTGTAGCGGGCAGGTGATTTTGGCGTGTCCGGCAGGTGGTTCAGGCGAGTTGAGCAGGTGGTTGCGACGTGCTCGGCAGGTGCTTCCGGCGTCTCCGGCACGTGTTTCTGGCACATCTGACTGGTGGTTCCGGCATGCCCAAAAGTTGATTCCGGTCTGTCCGGTAGGTGGTTCCGGCGTGCACGGCACGTGGTTCTGGTACGTCTCAGAGGTGGTTGCGTATGCCCAACAGGTGATTCCGGACTGTCCGCCACGTGCTTCTGGCACGTCTGAGAGCTGGTTCCAACATGCCCGGCAGGTCATTTCGGAGAGTCGTCCAAGTGGTTCTGGCGTAGCCCGCTGGTGATTTTGGCATGTCCGGCAGGTGGTTCCGCCGTGCTCGGCAGGTTGTTCAGGCATGGCCGTCACGTGGTTCCAGTCTGTCCAGGACGTGTTTCCAGCTTCTCCGGCAGGTGGTTCTGGTACGTCTGAGAGGTGGTTCCGCCATGGCTGGCAGGTGATCCCGGACTGTCCCCCAGGTGGTTCTGGCACAGCCAGCAGTTGATATTGGCCTGTCCGGCAGGTGGTTCCAGCGAGTCGAACATGTGGCTCCGGCGTTCTTGGCAGGTGGTTCCGGTCTGTCCGGCAGGTGTTTCCGGCGTGTCCGGCACGTGCTTCCGGCACGTCTTAGAGGTGGTTCCGGCATGCGCGGCAGGTGCTTCCGGCGTCTCCGGCACTTGGTTCTGGCATACCCGGCAGGTGACTTTGGCGTGTCCGGCAGGTGTTTCTGGCGAGTCGAGCAGGTGGCTCCGGCATGCTCGGCAGGTGCTTCCGGCGTCTCCGGCACTTGGTTCTGGTGTGTCTGAGAGCTGGTTCCGGCATGTCCGGCAGATGATTCCGGAGTGTCCGCCAAGTGGTTCTGGCATACCCAGCAGGTGATTTTGGCGTGTCAGGGAGGTGGTACCGGTGAGTCGAGCAGGTGGTTCCGGCGTGCTCAGCAGGTGGTTCCGGCGGTTCTTGCAGGTGTTATCCGTCTGTTCGGGGTGTGGTTCCAGCATCTCATGAACACGTTTCTGGCACGTCTGAGATGTGGTTCCAGCCGGCCCGACAGGTGTTTCTGCAGTGTCCGCCAAGCGGTTCTGGCGTAGTTGGCAGGTGATTTTGGCATGACTGGCAGGTGGTTCCAGCAAGCCTGGCAGGTGATTCCAAAGTGTTCACCAACTGGTTGTGGCGTAGCCGGCAGGTGATTTTTGCGTGATCGGCAGGTGGTTCTGGCGAGTCGAGCAGGTGGTTCCGGCGTGCTCGGCTGGTGCTTCCGGGGTCATTGGCACGGGGTTCTGGCATGTCTGAGAGGTGGTTCCTGCATGCCCGGCAAGTGATTCCGGAGTGTTCGCCAAGTGGTTCTGGCATAGTCGGCAGGTGATTTTGGCATGTCCGGCAGGTGGTTCAGGCGAGTTGAGCAGGTGGTTCCAACGTGCTTGGCAGGTGCTTCCGGCGTCTCCGGCACGTGTTTCTGGCACATCTGACAGGTGGTTCCGGCATGCCCGAAAGGTGATTCCGGTCTGTCCGGTAGGTGGTTCCAGCCTGCACGGCATGTGGTTCTGGTACGTCTCAGAGGTGGTTGCGCATGCCCAACAGGTGATTCCGGACTGTCCGCCACATGGTTCTGGCACGTCTGAGAGGTGGTTCCGGCATGCCCGGCAGGTCATCCCAGAGAGTCCTCCAAGTGGTTCTGGCATAACACGCAGGTGATTTTGGCGTGTCTGGCAGGTTGTTCCGTTGTGCTTGGCAGGTGGTTCAGGCTTGGCCGGCAGGTGGTTCCAGACTGTCCAGGACGTGTTTCCAGCTTCTCCGGCAGGTGGTTCTGGTACGTCTGAGAGGTGGTTCCGCCATGGCTGGCAGGTGATTCCGGACCGTCCCCCAGGTGGTTCTGGCATAGCCAGCAGTTGATATTGGCCTGTCCGGCAGGTGGTTCCAGCGAGTCGAACAGGTGGCTCCGGCGTGCTCGGCAGGTGGTTCCGGTCTGTCCGGTAGGTGATTCCGGCGTGTCCGGCACGTGCTTCCGGCACGTCTGAGAGGTGGTTCCGGCATGCGCGGAAGGTGATTTCGGAGTGTCCGCCAGGTGGTTCTGGCGTACCCGGCAGGTGATTTTGGCGTGTCCGGCAGGTGTTTCTGGCGAGTCGAGCAGGTGGCTCCGGCATGCTCGGCAGGTGCTTCCGGCGTCTCCGGCACTTGGTTCTGGTGTGTCTGAGAGCTGGTTCCGGCATGTCCGGCAGATGATTCCGGAGTGTCCGCCAAGTGGTTCTGGCATACCCAGCAGGTGATTTTGGCGTGTCAGGGAGGTGGTACCGGTGAGTCGAGCAGGTGGTTCCGGCGTGCTCAGCAGGTGGTTCAGGCGGTTCTGGCAGGTGATATCCGTCTGTTCGGGGTGTGGTTCCAGCATCTCATGAACACGTTTCTGGCACGTCTGAGATGTGGTTCCGGCCGGCCCGACAGGTGTTTCCACAGTGTCCGCCAAGTGGTACTGGCGTAGTTGGCAGGTGATTTTGGCATGACCGGCAGGTGGTTCCAGCAAGCCCGGCAGGTGATTCCGAAGTGTTCCCCAACTGGTTGTGGCGTAGCCGGCAGGTGATTTTTGCGTGTCCGGCAGGTGGTTCTGGCGAGTCAAGCAGGTGGTTCCGGCGTGCTCGGCAGGTGCTTCCGGGGTCATTGGCACGTGGTTCTGGCATATCTGAGAGGTGGTTCCGGCATGCCCGGCAGGTGATTCCGGAGTGTTCGCCAAGTGTTTCCGGCGTAGCCGGCTGGTGATTTTGCATGTCCAGCGGTCGTTCCGGCGGGTCGAGCCGGTGGTTCCGGCGTGTCCGGCAGTTGGTTCCCGTCTGTCCGGCAGGTGGTTCTGTGGTGTCCTTCACGAGGTTCAGTCTGAGAGGCTGTGCTGGCATGCCCCTCACGTGATTCCGGCTTGTCCCCGAAGTGGTGCTGGTGTAGCGGGCAGGTGATTTTGGCGTGTCCGGCAGGTGGTTCAGGCGAGTTGAGCAGGTGGTTGCGACGTGCTCGGCAGGTGCTTCCGGCGTCTCCGGCACGTGTTTTTGGCACATCCGACTGGTGCCTCCGGCATGCCCAAAAGTGGATTCCGGTCTGTCCGGTAGGTGGTTCCGGCGTGCACGGCACGTGGTTCTGGTACGTGTCAGAGGTGGTTGCGTATGCCCAACAGGTGATTCCGGACTGTCCGCCACGTGCTTCTGGCACGTCGGAGAGGTGGTTCCAACATGCCCGGCAGGTCATTTCGGAGAGTCGTCCAAGTGGTTCTGGCGTAGCCCGCAGGTGATTTTGGCGTGTCCGGCAGGTGGTTCCGCTGTGCTCGGCAGGTGGTTCAGGCATGGCCGTCACGTGGTTCCAGTCTGTCCAGGACGTGTTTCCAGCTTCTCCTGCAGGTGGTTCTGGTACGTGTCAGAGGTGGTTCCGCCGTGGCTGGCAGGTGATCCCAGACTGTCCACCAGGTGGTTTTGGCATAGCCAGCAGTTGATATTGGCCTGTCCGGCAGGTGGTTCCAGCGAGTCGAACAGGTGGCTCCGGCGTTCTTGGCAGGTGGTTCCGGTCTGTCCGGTAGGTGTTTCCGGCGTGTCTGGCACGTGCTTCCGGCACGTCTGAGAGGTGGTTCCGGCATGCGCGGCAGGGGATTCCTTAGTGTCCGCCAGGTGGTTCTGGCATACCCGGCAGGTGATTTTGGCGTGTCCGGCAGGTGTTTCTGGCGAGTCGAGCAGGTGGCTCCGGCATGCTCGGCAGGTGCTTCCGGCGTCTCCGGCACTTGGTTCTGGTGTGTCTGAGAGCTGGTTCCGGCATGTCCGGCAGATGATTCCGGAGTGTCCGCCAAGTGGTTCTGGCATACCCAGCAGGTGATTTTGGCGTGTCAGCTAGGTGGTACCGGTGAATCGAGCAGGTGGTTCCGGTGTGCTCAGCAGGTGGTTCAGGCGGTTCTGGCAGGTGGTATCCGTCTGTTCGGGGTGTGGTTCCAGCATCTCATGAACACGTTTCTGGCACGTCTGAGATGTGTTTCCAGCCGGCCCGACAGGTGTTTCCGCAGTGTCTGCCAAGCGGTTCTGGTGTAGTTGGCAGGTGATTTTGGCATGACCGGCAGGTGGTTCCAGCAAGCCCGGCAGGTGATTCCGAAGTGTTCCCCAACTGGTTGTGGCGTAGCCGGCAGGTGATTTTTGCGTGTCCGGCAGGTGGTTCTGGCGAGTCGAGCAGGTGGTTCCGGCGTGCTCGGCAGGTGCTTCCGGGGTCATTTGCACGTGGTTCTGGCATATCTGAGAGGTGGTTCCGGCATGCCCGGCAGGTGATTCCGGAGTGTTCGCCAAGTGTTTCCGGCGTAGCCGGCAGGTGATTTTGCATGTCCAGCGGTCGTTCCGGCGGGTCGAGCCGGTGGTTCCGGCGTGCCCGGCAGGTGGTTCCGGTCTGTCCGGCAGGTGGTTTTGTGGTGTCCGGCACGAGGTTCAGTCTGAGAGGCTGTGCCGGCATGCCCATCACGTGATTCCGGCTTGTCCCCGAAGTGGTGCTAGTGTAGCGGGCAGGTGATTTTGGCGTGTCTGGCAGGTGGTTCAGGCGAGTTGAGCAGGTGGTTGCGACGTGCTCGGCAGGTGCTTCCGGCGTCTCCGGCACGTGTTTCTGGCACATCCGACAGGTGGTTCCGGCATGCCCAAAAGTGGATTCCGGTCTGTCCGGTAGGTGGTTCCGGCGTCCACGGCACGTGGTTCTGGTACGTCTCAGAGGTGGTTGCGTATGCCCAACAGGTGATTCCGGACTGTCCGCCACGTGCTTCTGGCACGTCTGAGAGGTGGTTCCAACATGCCCGGCAGGTCATTTCGGAGAGTCGTCCAAGTGGTTCTGGCGTAGCCCGCAGGTGATTTTGGCGTGTCCGGCAGGTGGTTCCGCCGTGCTCGGCAGGTGGTTCAGGCATGGCCGTCACGTGGTTCCAGTCTGTCCAGGACGTGTTTCCAGCTTCTCCGGCAGGTGGTTCTGGTACGTCTGAGAGGTGGTTCCGCCATGGCTGGCAGGTGATCCCGGACTGTCCCCCAGGTGGTTCTGGCATAGCCAGCAGTTGATATTGGCCTGTCCGGCAGGTGGTTCCAGCGAGTCGAACAGGTGGCTCCGGCGTTCTTGGCAGGTGGTTCCGGTCTGTCCGGTAGGTGTTTCCGGCGTGTCTGGCACGTGCTACCGGCACGTCTGAGAGGTGGTTCCTGCATGCCCGGCAAGTGATTCCGGAGTGTTCGCCAAGTGGTTCTGGCATAGTCGGCAGGTGATTTTTGCGTGTCCGGCAGGTGGTTCAGGCGAGTTGAGCAGGTGGTTCCAACGTGCTTGGCAGGTGCTTCCGGCGTCTCCGGCACGTGTTTCTGGCACATCTGACAGGTGGTTCCGGCATGCCCGAAAGGTGATTCCGGTCTGTCCGGTAGGTGGTTCCAGCCAGCACGGCATGTGGTTCTGGTACGTCTCAGAGGTGGTTGCGCATGCCCAACAGGTGATTCCGGACTGTCCGCCACATGGTTCTGGCACGTCTGAGAGGTGGTTCCGGCATGCCCTGGAGGTCATCCCAGAGAGTCCTCCAAGTGGTTCTGGCATAACACGCAGGTGATTTTGGCGTGTGTGGCAGGTTTTTCCGTTGTGCTTGGCAGGTGGTTCAGGCTTGGCCGGCAGGTGGTTCCAGACTGTCCAGGACGTGTTTCCAGCTTCTCCTGCAGGTGGTTCTGGTACGTCTGAGAGGTGGCTCCGCCATGGCTGGCAGGTGATTCCGGACTGTCCCCCAGGTGGTTCTGGCATAGCCAGCAGTTAATATTGGCCTGTCCGGCAGGTGGTTCCAGCGAGTCGAACAGGTGGCTCCGGCGTGCTCGGCAGGTGCTTCCGGGGTCATTGGCATGTGGTTCTGGCATATCTGAGATGTGGTTCCGGCATGCCCGGCAGGTGATTCCGGAGTGTTCGCCAAGTGTTTCCGGCGTAGCCGGCAGATGATTTTGCATGTCCAGCGGTCGTTCCAGCGGGTCGAGCCTGTGGTTCCGGCGTGTCCGGCAGATGGTTCCGGTCTGTCGGGCAGGTGGTTCTGTGGTGTCCTTCACGAGGTTCAGTCTGAGAGGCTGTGCTGGCTTGCCCCTCACGTGATTCCGGCTTGTCCCCGAAGTGGTGCTGGTGTAGCGGGCAGGTGATTTTGGCGTGTCCGGCAGGTGGTTCAGGCGAGTTGAGCAGGTGGTTGCGACGTGCTCGGCAGGTGCTTCCGGCGTCTCCGGCACGTGTTTCTGGCACATCCGACTGGTGCCTCCGGCATGCCCAAAAGTGGATTCCGGTCTGTCCGGTAGGTGGTTCCAGCCTGCACGGCATGTGGTTCTGGTACGTCTCAGAGGTGGTTGCGCATGCCCAACAGGTGATTCCGGACTGTCCGCCACATGGTTCTGGCACGTCTGAGAGGTGGTTCCGGCATGCCCGGCAGGTCATCCCAGAGAGTCCTCCAAGTGGTTCTGGCATAACACGCAGGTGATTTTGGCGTGTCTGGCAGTTTGTTCCGTTGTGCTTGGCAGGTGGTTCAGGCTTGGCCGGCAGGTGGTTCCAGACTGTTTAGGACGTGTTTCCAGCTTCTCCGGCAGGTGGTTCTGGTACGTGTGAGAGGTGGTTCCGCCATGGCTGGCAGGTGATTCCGGACTGACCCCAGGTGGTTCTGGCATAGCCAGCAGTTAATATTGGCCTGTCCGGCAGTTGGTTCCAGCAAGTCGAACAGGTGGCTCCGGCGTGCTCGGCAGGTGCTTCCGGTCTGTCCGGTAGGTGATTCCGGCACGTCTGAGAGGTGGTTCCGGCATGCGCGACAGGTGATTTCGGAGTGTCCGTCAGGTGGTTCTGGCGTACCCCGCAGGTGATTTTGGCGTGTCCGGCAGGTGTTTCTGGCGAGTCGAGCAGGTGGCTCCGGCATGCTCGGCAGGTGCTTCCGGCGTCTCCGGCACGTGGTTCTGGTGTGTCTGAGAGCTGGTTCCGGCATGTCCGGCAGATGATTCCGGAGTCTCCGCCAAGTGGTTCTGGCATACCCGGCTGGTGATTTTGGCATGTCAGGTAGGTGGTTCCGGCGAGTCGAGCAGGTGTTTCCGGCGTGCTCGGCAGGTTGTTCAGACGGGTCTGGCAGGTGTTTTCCGTCTGTCGGGGTGTGGTTCCAGCATCTCATGCACATGGTTCTGGCACGTCTGAGATGTGGTTCCGGCCGGCCCGACAGGTGTTTCCACAGTGTCCGCCAAGTGGTACTGGCGTAGTTGGCAGGTGATTTTGGCATGACCGGCAGGTGGTTCCAGCAAGCCCGGCAGGTGATTCCGAAGTGTTCCCCAACTGGTTGTGGCGTAGCCGGCAGGTGATTTTTGCGTGTCCGGCAGGTGGTTCTGGCGAGTCGAGCAGGTGGTTCCGGCGTGCTCGGCAGGTGCTTCCGGGGTCATTGGCACGTGGTTCTGGCATATCTGAGAGGTGGTTCCGGCATGCCCGGCAGGTGATTCCGGAGTGTTCGCCAAGTGTTTCCGGCGTAGCCGGCAGGTGATTTTGCATGTCCAGCGGTCGTTCCGGCGGGTCGAGCCGGTGGTTCCGGCGTGCCCGGCAGGTGGTTCCGGTCTGTCCGGCAGGTGGTTTTGTGGTGTCCGGCACGAGGTTCAGTCTGAGAGGCTGTGCCGGCATGCCCATCACGTGATTCCGGCTTGTCCCCGAAGTGGTGCTAGTGTAGCGGGCAGGTGATTTTGGCGTGTCCGGCAGGTGGTTCAGGCGAGTTGAGCAGGTGGTTGCGACGTGCTCGGCAGGTGCTTCCGGCGTCTCTGGCACGTGTTTCTGGCACATCCGACTGGTGGTTCCGGCATGCCCAAAAGTGGATTCCGGTCTGTCCGGTAGGTGGTTCCGGCGAGTCGAGCAGGTGTTTCCGGCGTGCTCGGCAGGTTGTTCAGACGGGTCTGGCAGGTGTTTTCCGTCTGTCGGGGTGTGGTTCCAGCATCTCATGCACATGGTTCTGGCACGTCTGAGATGTGGTTCCGGCCGGCCCGACAGGTGTTTCCACAGTGTCCGCCAAGTGGTACTGGCGTAGTTGGCAGGTGATTTTGGCATGACCGGCAGGTGGTTCCAGCATGCCCGGCAGGTGATTCCGAAGTGTTCCCCAACTGGTTGTGGCGTAGCCGGCAGGTGATTTTTGCGTGTCCGGCAGGTGGTTCCGGTCTGTCCGGTAGGCGATTCCGGCGTGTCCGGCACGTGCTTCCGGCACGTCTGAGAGGTGGTTCCGGCATGCGCGACAGGTGATTTCGGAGTGTCCGCCAGGTGGTTCTTGCGTACCCGGCTGGTGATTTTTGCGTGTCCGTCAGGTGATTCTGGCGAGTCGAGCAGGTGGTTCCGGCGTGCTCGGCAGGTGCTTCCGGGGTCATTGGCACGTGGTTCTGGCATATCTGAGAGGTGGTTCCGGCATGCCCGGCAGGTGATTCCAGAGTGTTCGCCAAGTGTTTCCGGCGTAGCCGGCAGGTGATTTTGCATGTCCAGCGGTCGTTCTGGCGGGTCGAGCCGGTGGTTCCGGCGTGTCCGGCAGTTGGTTCCGGTCTGTCCGGCAGGTGGTTCTGTGATGTCCGGCACGAGGTTCCGTCTGAGAGGCTGTGCCGGCATGCCCCTCACGTGATTCCGGCTTGTCCCCGAAGTGGTGCTGGTGTAGCGGGCAGGCGATTTTGGCGTGTCCGGCACGTGCTTCCGGCACGTCTGAGAGGTGGTTCCGGCATGCGCGACAGGTGGTTTCGGAGTGTCCGCCAGGTGGTTCTGGCGTACCCAGCAGGTGGTTTTGGCGTGTCCGGCAGGTGTTTCTGGCGAGTCGAGCAGGTGGCTCCGGCATGCTCGGCAGGTGCTTCCGGCGTCTCTGGCACGTGGTTCTGGTGTGTCTGAGAGCTGGTTCCGGCATGTCCGGCAGATGATTCCGGAGTGTCCGCCAAGTGGTTCTGGCATACCAGGCTGGTGATTTTGGCATGTCAGGTAGGTGGTTCTGGCGAGTCGAGCAGGTGGCTCCGGCGTGCTCGGCAGGTTGTTCAGACCGGTCTGGCAGGTGTTTTCCGTCAGTTCGGTGTGTGGTTCCAGCATCTCATGCACATGGTTCTGGCACGTCTGAGATGTGCTTCCGGCCAGCCCGACAGGTGTTTCCACACTGTCCGCCAAGTGGTACTGGCGTAGTTGGCAGGTGATTTTGGCATGACCGGCAGGTGGTTCCAGCAAGCCCGGCAGGTGATTCCGAAGTGTTCCCCAACTGGTTGTGGCGTGGCCGGCAGGTGATTTTTGCGTGTCCGGCAGGTGGTTCTGGTGAGTCGAACAGGTGGTTCCGGCGTGCTCGGCAGGTGCTTCCGGCGTCTCCGGCACGTGTTTCTGGCACATCCGACTGGTGGTTCCGGCATGCCCACAAATGGATTCCGGTCTGTCCGGTAGGTGGTTCCGGCCTGCACGGCACGTGGTTCTGGTACGTCTCAGAGGTGGTTGCGTATGCCCAACAGGTGATTCCGGACTGTCCGCCACGTGCTTCTGGCACGTCTGAGAGGTGGTTCCAACATGCCCGGCAGGTCATTTCGGAGAGTCGTCCAAGTGGTTCTGGCGTAGCCCGCAGGTGATTTTGGCGTGTCCGGCAGGTGGTTCCGCCGTGCTCGGCAGGTGGTTCAGGCATGGCCGTCACGTGGTTCCAGTCTGTCCAGGACGTGTTTCCAGCTACTCCGGCAGGTGGTTCTGGTACGTCTGAGAGGTGGTTCCGCCATGGCTGGCAGGTGATCCCGGACTGTCCCCCAGGTGGTTCTGGCATAGCCAGCAGTTGATATGGGCCTGTCCGGCAGGTGGTTCCAGCGAGTCGAACAGGTGGCTCCGGCGTTCTTGGCAGGTGGTTCCGGTCTGTCCGGTAGGTGTTTCCGGCGTGTCTGGCACGTGCTTCCGGCACGTCTGAGAGGTGGTTCCTGCATGCCCGGCAAGTGATTCCGGAGTGTTCGCCAAGTGGTTCTGGCATAGTCGGCAGGTGATTTTTGCGTGTCCGGCAGGTGGTTCAGGCGAGTTGAGCAGGTGGTTCCAACGTGCTTGGCAGGTGCTTCCGGCGTCTCCGGCACGTGTTTCTGGCACATCTGACAGGTGGTTCCGGCATGCCCGAAAGGTGATTCCGGTCTGTCCGGTAGGTGGTTCCAGCCTGCATGGCATGTGGTTCTGGTACGTCTCAGAGGTGGTTGCGCATGCCCAACAGGTGATTCCGGACTGTCCGCCACAGGGTTCTGGCACGTCTGAGAGGTGGTTCCGGCATGCCCGGCAGGTCATCCCAGAGATTCCTCCAAGTGGTTCTGGCATAACACGCAGGTGATTTTGGCGTGACTGGCAGGTTGTTCCGTTGTGCTTGGCAGGTGGTTCAGGCTTGGCCGGCAGGTGTTTCCAGACTGTCCAGGACGTGTTTCCAGCTTCTCCGGCAGGTGGTTCTGGTACGTGTGAGATGTGGTTCCGCCATGGCTGGCAGGTGATTCCGGACTGTCCGCAGGTGGTTCTGGCATAGCCAGCAGTTAATATGGGCATGTCCGGCAGGTGGTTCCAGCGAGTCGAACAGGTGGCTTCGGGGTGCTCGGCAGGTGGTTCCGGTCTGTCCGGTAGGCGATTCCGGCGTGTCCGGCACGTGCTTCCGGCACGTCTGAGAGGTGGTTCCGGCATGCGCGACAGGTGATTTCGGAGTGTCCGCCAGGTGGTTCTGGCGTACCCGGCTGGTGATTTTTGCGTGTCCGTCAGGTGATTCTGGCGAGTCGAGCAGGTGGTTCCGGCGTGCTCGGCAGGTGCTTCCGGGGTCATTGGCACGTGGTTCTGGCATATCTGAGAGGTGGTTCCGGCATGCCCGGCAGGTGATTCCGGAGTGTTCGCCAAGTGTTTCCGGCGTAGCCGGCAGGTGATTTTGCATGTCCAGCGGTCGTTCTGGCGGGTCGAGCCGGTGGTTCCGGCGTGTCCGGCAGTTGGTTCCGGTCTGTCCGGCAGGTGGTTCTGTGATGTCCGGCACGAGGTTCCGTCTGAGAGGCTGTGCCGGCATGCCCCTCACGTGATTCCGACTTGTCCCAGAAGTGGTGCTGGTGTAGCGGGTAGGTGATTTTGGCGTGTCCGGCAGGTGGTTCAGGCGAGTTGAGCAGGTGGTTGCGACGTGCTCGGCAGGTGCTTCCGGCGTCTCCGGCACGTGTTTCTGGCACATCCGACTGGTGGTTCCGGCATGCCCAAAAGTTGATTCCGGTCTGTCCGGTAGGTGGTTCCGGCCTGCACGGCACGTGGTTCTGGTACGTCTCAGAGGTGGTTGCGTATGCCCAACAGGTGATTCCGGACTTTCCGCCACGTGCTTCTGGCACGTCTGAGAGGTGGTTCCAACATGTCCGGCAGGTCATTTCGGAGAGTCATCCAAGTGGTTCTGGCGTAGCCCGCAGTTGATTTTGGCGTGTCCGGCAGGTGGTTCCGCCGTGCTCGGCAGGTGGTTCAGGCATGGCCGTCACGTGGTTCCAGTCTGTCCAGGACGTGTTTCCAGCTTCTCCGGCAGGTGGTTCTGGTACGTCTGAGAGGTGGTTCCGCCATGGCTGGCAGGTGATCCCGGACTGTCCCCCAGGTGGTTCTGGTAAAGCCAGCAGTTGAAATTGGCCTGTCCGGCAGGTGGTTCCAGCGAGTCGAACAGGTGGCTCCGGCGTTCTTGGCAGGTGGTTCCTGTCTGTCCGGTAGGTGTTTCCGGGGTGTCCGGCACGTGCTTCCGGCACGTCTGAGAGGTGGTTCCGGCATGCGCGGCAGGTGATTCCGTAGTGTCCGCCAGGAGGTTCTGGCATACCCGGCAGGTGATTTTGGCGTGTCCGGCAGTTGTTTCTGGCGAGTCGAGCAGGTGGCTCCGGCATGCCCGGCAGGTGCTTCCGGCGTCTCCGGCACTTGGTTCTGGTGTGTCTGAGAGCTGGTTCCGGCCGGCCCGACAGCTGTTTCCGCAGTGTCCGCCAAGCGGTTCTGGCGTAGTTGGCAGGTGATTTTGGCATGACTGGCAGGTGGTTCCAGCAAGCCTGGCAGGTGATTCCAAAGTGTTCACCAACTGGTTGTGGCGTAGCCGGCAGGTGATTTTTGCGTGATCGGCAGGTGGTTCTGGCGAGTCGAGCAGGTGGTTCCGGCGTGCTCGGCAGGTGCTTCCGGGGTCATTGGCACGGGCTTCTGGCATGTCTGAGAGGTGGTTCCTGCATGCCCGGCAAGTGATTCCGGAGTGTTCGCCAAGTGGTTCTGGCATAGTCGGCAGGTGATTTTGGCAAGTCCGGCAGGTGTGTCAGGTGAGTTGAGCAGGTGGTTCCAACGTGCTTGGCAGGTGCTTCCGGCATCTCCGGCACGTTTTTCTGGCACATCTGACAGGTGGTTCCGGCATGCCCGAAAGGTGATTCCGGTCTGTCCGGTAGGTGGTTCCAGCCGGCACGGCATGTGGTTCTGGTACGTCTCAGAGGTGGTTGCGCATGCCCAAGAGGTGATTCCGGACTGTCCGCCACATGATTCTGGCACGTCTGAGAGTTGGTTCCGGCATGCCCTGGAGGTCATCCCAGAGAGTCCTCCAAGTGGTTCTGGCATAACACGCCGGTGATTTTGGCGTGTGTGGCAGGTTTTTCCGCTGTGCTTGGCAGGTGGTTCAGGCTTGGCCGGCAGGTGGTTCCAGACTGTCCAGAACGTGTTTCCAGCTTCTCCTGCAGGTGGTTCTGGTACGTCTGAGAGGTGGTTCCGCCATGGCTGGCAGGTGATTCCGGACTGTCCCCCAGGTGGTTCTGGCATAGCCAGCAGTTAATATTGGCCTGTCCGACAGGTGGTTCGAGCCAGTCGAACAGGTGGCTCCGGCGTGCTCGGCAGGTGGTTCCGTTCTCTCCGGTAGTTGATTCCGGCGTGTCCGGCACGTGCTTCCGGCACGTCTGAGAGGTGGTTCCGGCATGCGCGACAGGTGATTTCGGAGTGTCCGCCAGGTGGTTCTGGCATACCCGGCAGGTGATTTTGGCATGTCCGGCAAGTGTTTCTGGCGAGTCGAGCAGGTGGCTCCGGCATTCTCGGCAGGTGCTTCCGGCGTCTCCGGCACGTGGTTCTGGTGTGTCTGAGAGCTGGTTCTGGCTTGTCCGGCAGATTATTCCGGAGTGTCCGCCAAGTGGTTCTGGCATACCCGGCTGGTGATTTTGGCATGTCAGGTAGGTGGTTCCGGCGAGTCGAGCAGGTGGCTCCGGCGTGCTCGGCAGGTTGTTCAAACGGGTCTGGCAGGTGTTTTCCGTCTGTTCGGGGTGTGGTTCCAGCATCTCATGCACATGGTTCTGGCACGTCTGAGATGTGGTTCCGGCCGGCCCGACAGCTGTTTCCACAGTGTCCGCCAAGTGGTACTGGTGTAGTTGGCAGGTGATTTTGGCATGACCGGCCGGTGGTTCTGGCGAGTCGAGCAGGTGGTTCCGGCGTGCTCGGCAGGTGCTTCCGGGGTCATTGGCATGTGATTCTGGCATATCTGAGAGGTGGTTCCTGCATGCCCGGCAGGTGATTCCGTAGTGTCCGCAAGGTGGTTCTGGCATACCCGGCAGGTGATTTTGGCGTGTCCGGCAGGTGTTTCTGGCGAGTCGAGCAGGTGGCTCCGGCATGCTGAGCAGGTGCTTCCGGCGTCTCCGGCACTTGGTTCTGGTGTGTCTGAGAGCTGGTTCCGGCATGTCCGGCAGATGATTCCGGAGTGTCCGCCAAGTGGTTCTGGCATACCCAGCAGGTGATTTTGGCGTGTCAGGGAGGTGGTACCGGTGAGTCGAGCAGGTGGTTCCGGCGTGCTCAGCAGGTGGTTCAGGCGGTTCTGGCAGGTGGTATCCGTCTGTTCGGGGTGTGGTTCCAGCATCTCATGAACACGTTTCTGGCACGTCTGAGATGTGGTTCCATCCGGCCTGACAGGTGTTTCCGCAATGTCCGCCAAGCGGTTCTGGCGTAGTTGGCAGGTGATTTTGGCATGACTGGCAGGTGGTTCCAGCAAGCCTGGCAGGTGATTCCAAAGTGTTCACCAACTGGTTGTGGCGTAGCCGGCAGGTGATTTTTGCGTGATCGGCAGGTGGTTCTGGCGAGTCGAGCAGGTGGTTCCGGCGTGCTCGGCTGGTGCTTCTGGGGTCATTGGCACGGGGTTCTGGCATGTCTGAGAGGTGGTTCCTGCATGCCCGGCAAGTGATTCCGGAGTGTTCGCCAAGTATTTCTGGCATAGTCGGCAGGTGATTTTGGCATGTCCGGCGGGTGGTTCAGGCGAGTTGAGCAGGTGGTTCCAACGTGCTTGGCAGGTGCTTCCGGCGTCTCCGGCACGTGTTTCTGGCACATCTGACAGGTGGTTCCGGCATGCCCGAAAGGTGATTCCGGTCTGTCCGGTAGGTGGTTCCAGCCTGCACGGCATGTGGTTCTGGTACGTCTCAGAGGTGGTTGCGCATGCCCAACAGGTGATTCCGGACTGTCCCCCACATGGTTCTGGCACGTCTGAGAGGTGGTTCCGGCATGCCCGGCAGGTCATCCCAGAGAGTCCTCCAAGTGGTTCTGGCATAACACGCAGGTGATTTTGAAGTGTCTGGCAGGTTGTTCCGTTGTGCTTGGCAGGTGGTTCAGGCTTTGCCCGCAGGTGGTTCCAGACTGTCCAGGACGTGTTTCCAGCTTCTCCGGCAGGTGGTTCTGGTACGTCTGAGAGGTGGTTCCGCCATGGCTGGCAGGTGATTCCGGACCGTCCCCCAGGTGGTTCTGGCATAGCCAGCAGTTGATATTGGCCTGTCCGGCATGTGGTTCCAGCGAGTCGAACAGGTGGCTCCGGCGTGCTCGGCAGGTGGTTCCGGTCTGTCCGGTAGGTGATTCCGGCGTGTCCGGCACGTGCTTCCGGCACGTCTGAGAGCTGGTTCCGGCATGCGCGACAGGTGATTTCGGAGTGTCCGCCAGGTGGTTCTGGCGTACCCGGCAGGTGATTTTGGCGTGTCCGGCAGGTGTTTCTGGCGAGTCGAGCAGGTGGCTCCGGCATTCTCGGCAGGTGCTTCCGGCGTCTCCGGCACGTGGTTCTGGTGTGTCTGAGAGCTGGTTCCGGCATGTCCGGCAGATGATTCCGGAGTGTCCGCCAAGTGGTTCTGGCATACCTGGCTGGTGATTTGGGCATGTCAGGTAGGTGGTTCTGGCGAGTCGAGCAGGTGGCTCCGGCGTGCTCGGCAGGTTGTTCAGACGGGTCTGGCAGGTGTTTTCCGTCTGTTCGGGGTGTGGTGCCAGCATCTCATGCACATGGTTCTGGCACGTCTGAGATGTGGTTCCGGCCGGCCCGACAGGTGTTTCCACAGTGTCCGCCAAGTGGTACTGGCGTAGTTGGCAGGTGATTTTGGCATGACCGGCAGGTGGTTCCAGCAAGCCCGGCAGGTGATTCCGAAGTGTTCCCCAACTGGTTGTGGCGTAGCCGGCAGGTGATTTTTGCGTGTCCGGCAGGTGTTTCTGGCGAGTCGAGCAGGTGGTTCCGGCGTGCTCGGCTGGTGCTTCCGGGGTCATTGGCACGTGGTTCAGGCATATCTGAGAGGTGGTTCCGGCATGCCCGGCTGGTGATTCCGGAGTGTTCGCCAAGTGTTTCCGGCATAGCCGGCAGGTGATTTTGCATGTCCAGCGGTCATTCCGGCGGGTCGAGCCGGTGGTTGCGGTGTGTCCAGCAGGTGGTTCCGGTCTGTCCGGCAGATGGTTCTGTGGTGTCCGGCACCAGGTTCAGTCTGAGAGGCTGTGCCGGCATGCCCCTCACGTGATTCCGGCTTGTCCCCTAGTGGTGCTGGTGTAGCGGGCAGGTGATTTTGGCGTGTCCGGCAGGTGGTTCAGGCGAGTTGAGCAGGTGGTTGCGACGTGCTCGGCAAGTGCTTCCGGCGTCTCCGGCACGTGTTTCTGGCACATCTGACTGGTGGTTCCGGCATGCCCAAAAGTTGATTCCGGTCTGTCCGGTAGGTGGTTCCGGCGTGCACGGCACGTGGTTCTGGTACGTGTCAGAGGTGGTTGCGTATGCCCAACAGGTGATTACGGACTGTCCGCCACGTGCTTCTGGCACGTCTGAGAGGTGGTTCCAAAATGCCCGGCAGGTCATTTCGGAGAGTCGTCCAAGTAGTTCTGGCGTAGCCCGCAGGTGATTTTGGCGTGTCCGGCAGGTGGTTCCGCTGTGCTCGGCAGGTGGTTCAGGCATGGCCGTCACGTGGTTCCAGTCTGTCCAGGACGTGTTTCCAGCTTCTCTGGCAGGTGGTTCTGGTACGTCTGAGAGGTGGTTCCGCCATCTCTGGCAGGTGATCCCGGACTGTCCCCCAGGTGTTCTGGCATAGCCAGCAGTTGATATTGGCCTGTCCGGCAGGTGTTTCCAGCGAGTCGAACAGGTGGCTCCGGCGTTCTTGGCAGGTGGTTCCGGTCTGTCCGGCAGGTGTTTCCGGCGTGTCTGGCACGTGCTTCCGGCACGTCTGAGAGGTGGTTCCGGCATGCGTGGCAGGTGATTCCGTAGTGTCTGCCAGGTGGTTCTGGCATACCCGGCAGGTGATTTTGGCATGTCCGGCAGGTGTTTCTGGCGAGTCGAGCAGGTGGCTCCGGCATGCTCGGCAGGTGATTCCGGCGTCTCCGGCACTTGGTTCTGGTGTGTCTGAGAGCTGGTTCCGGCATGTCCGGCAGATGATTCCCGAGTGTCCGCCAAGTGGTTCTGGCATACCCAGCAGGTGATTTTGGCGTGTCAGGGAGGTGGTACCGGTGAGTCGAGCAGGTGGTTCCGGCGTGCTCAGCAGGTGGTTCAGGCGGTTCTGGCAGGTGGTATCCGTCTGTTCGGGGTGTGGTTCCAGCATCTCATGAACACGTTTCTGGCACGTCTGAGATGTGGTTCCAGCCGGCCCGACAGGTGTTTCCACAGTGTCCGCCAAGCGGTTCTGGCGTAGTTGGCAGGTGATTTTGGCATGTCCGGCAGGTGGTTCAGGCGAGTTGAGCAGGTGGCTCCCACGTGCTTGGCAGGTGCTTCCGGCGTCTCCGGCACGTGTTTCTGGCACATCTGACAGGTGGTTCCGGCATGCCCGAAAGGTGATTCCGGTCTGTCCGGTAGGTGGTTCCAGCCTGCACGGCACGTGGTTCTGGTACGTCTCAGAGGTGGTTGCGCATGCCCAAAAGGTGATTCCGGACTGTCCGCCACATGGTTCTGGCACGTCTGAGAGGTGGTTCCGGCATGCCCGGCAGGTCATCCCAGAGAGTCCTCCAAGTGGTTCTGGCATAACACGCAGGTGATTTTGGCGTGTCTGGCAGGTTGTTCCGTTGTGCTTGGCAGGTGTTTCAGGCTTGGCCGGCAGGTGGTTCCAGACTTTTCAGGACGTCTTTCCAGCTTCTCCGGCAGGTGGTTCTGGTACGTCTGAGAGGTGGTTCCGCCATGGCTGGCAGGTGATTCCGGACCGTCCCCCAGGTGGCTTTGGCATAGCCAGCAGTTGATATTGGCATGTCCGGCAGGTGGTTCCAGCGAGTCGAACAGGTGGCTCCGGCGTGCTCGGCAGGTGGTTCTGGTCTGTCCGGTAGGTGATTCTGGCGTGTCCGGCACGTGCTTCCGGCACGTCTGAGAGGTGGTTCCGGCATGCGCGACAGGTGGTTTCGGAGTGTCCGCCAGGTGGTTCTGGCGTACCCGGCAGGTGATTTTGGCGTGTCCGGCAGGTGTTTCTGGCGAGTCGAGCAGGTGGCTCCGGCATGCTCGGCAGGTGCTTCCGGCGTCTCCGGCACGTGGTTCTGGTGTGTCTGAGAGCTGGTTCCGGCATGTCCGGCAGATGATTCCGGAGTGTCCGCCAAGTGGTTCTGGCATACCCGGCTGGTGATTTGGGCATGTCAGGTAGGTGGTTCCGGCGAGTCGAGCAGGTGGCTCCAGCGTGCTCGGCAGGTTGTTCAGGCGGTTCTGGCAGGTGGTATCCGTCTGTTCGGGGTGTGGTTCCAGCATCTCATGAACGCGTTTCTGGCACGTTTGAGATGTGGTTCCAGACGGGCCGACAGGTGTTTCCGCAGTGTCTGCCAAGCGGTTCTGGCGTAGTTGGCAGGTGATTTTGGCATGACCGGCAGGTGGTTCCATCCAGCCTGGCAGGTGATTCCAAAGTGTTCACCAACTGGTTGTGGCGTAGCCGTCAGGTGATATTTGCGTGATCAGCAGGTGGTTCTGGCGTTTCGAACAGGTGGTTCCGGCGTGCTCGGATGGTGCTTCCGGGGTCATTGGCACAGGGTTCTGGCATGTCTGACAGGTGGTTCCTGCATGCCCGACGTGATTCCGGAGTGTTCGCCAAGTGGTTCTGTCATAGTCGGCAGGTGATTTTGGCATGTCCGGCAGGTGTTTCTGGCGAGTCGAGCAGGTGGCTCCGGCATGCTCGGCAGGTGCTTCCGGCGTCTCCGGCACGTGGTTCTGGTGTGTCTGAGAGCTGGTTCCGGCATGTCCGGCAGATGATTCCGCAGTGTCCGCCAAGTGGTTCTGGCATACCCGGCTGGTGATTTGGGCATGTCAGGTAGGTGGTTCCGGCGAGTCGAGCAGGTGGCTCCAGCGTGCTCGGCAGGTTGTTCAGACGGGTCTGGCAGCTGTTTTCCGTCTGTTCGGGGTGTGGTTCCAGCATCTCATGCACATGGTTCTGGCACGTCTGAGATGTGGTTCCGGCCGGCCCGACAAGTGTTTCCACAGTGTCCGCCAAGTGGTACTGGCGTAGTTGGCAGGTGATTTTGGCATGACCGGCAGGTGGTTCCAGCAAGCCCGGCAGGTGATTCCGAAGTGTTCCCCAACTGGTTGTGGCGTAGCCGGGAGGTGATTTTTGCGTGTCCGGCAGGTGGTTCTGGCGAGTCGAGCAGGTGGTTCCGGCGTGCTCGGCAGGTGCTTCCGGGGTCATTGGCACGTGGTTCTGGCATATCTGAGAGGTGGTTCCGGCATGCCCGGCAGGTGATTCCGGAGTGTTCGCCAAGTGTTTCCGGCGTAGCCGGCAGGTGATTTTGCATGTCCAGCGGTCGTTCCGGCGGGTCGAGCTGGTGGTTCCGGCGTGTCCGGCAGGTGGTTCCGGTCTGTCCGGAAGGTGGTTCTGTGGTGTCCGGCACGAGGTTCAGTCTGAGAGGCTGTGCCGGCATGCCCCTCACGTGATTCGGGCTTGTCCCCGAAGTGGTGCTGGTGTAGCGGGCAGGTGATTTTGGCGTGTGTGGCAGGTTTTTCCGCTGTGCTTGGCAGGTGGTTCAGGCTTGGCCGGCAGGTGGTTCCAGACTGTCCAGAACGTGTTTCCAGCTTCTCCTGCAGGTGGTTCTGGTACGTCTGAGAGGTGGTTCCGCCATGGCTGGCAGGTGATTCCGGACTGTCCCCCAGGTGGTTCTGGCATAGCCAGCAGTTAATATTGGCCTGTCCGACAGGTGGTTCGAGCCAGTCGAACAGGTGGCTCCGGCGTGCTCGGCAGGTGGTTCCGTTCTCTCCGGTAGTTGATTCCGGCGTGTCCGGCACGTGCTTCCGGCACGTCTGAGAGGTGGTTCCGGCATGCGCGACAGGTGATTTCGGAGTGTCCGCCAGGTGGTTCTGGCATACCCGGCAGGTGATTTTGGCATGTCCGGCAAGTGTTTCTGGCGAGTCGAGCAGGTGGCTCCGGCATTCTCGGCAGGTGCTTCCGGCGTCTCCGGCACGTGGTTCTGGTGTGTCTGAGAGCTGGTTCTGGCTTGTCCGGCAGATTATTCCGGAGTGTCCGCCAAGTGGTTCTGGCATACCCGGCTGGTGATTTTGGCATGTCAGGTAGGTGGTTCCGGCGAGTCGAGCAGGTGGCTCCGGCGTGCTCGGCAGGTTGTTCAAACGGGTCTGGCAGGTGTTTTCCGTCTGTTCGGGGTGTGGTTCCAGCATCTCATGCACATGGTTCTGGCACGTCTGAGATGTGGTTCCGGCCGGCCCGACAGCTGTTTCCACAGTGTCCGCCAAGTGGTACTGGTGTAGTTGGCAGGTGATTTTGGCATGACCGGCCGGTGGTTCTGGCGAGTCGAGCAGGTGGTTCCGGCGTGCTCGGCAGGTGCTTCCGGGGTCATTGGCATGTGATTCTGGCATATCTGAGAGGTGGTTCCTGCATGCCCGGCAGGTGATTCCGTAGTGTCCGCAAGGTGGTTCTGGCATACCCGGCAGGTGATTTTGGCGTGTCCGGCAGGTGTTTCTGGCGAGTCGAGCAGGTGGCTCCGGCATGCTGAGCAGGTGCTTCCGGCGTCTCCGGCACTTGGTTCTGGTGTGTCTGAGAGCTGGTTCCGGCATGTCCGGCAGATGATTCCGGAGTGTCCGCCAAGTGGTTCTGGCATACCCAGCAGGTGATTTTGGCGTGTCAGGGAGGTGGTACCGGTGAGTCGAGCAGGTGGTTCCGGCGTGCTCAGCAGGTGGTTCAGGCGGTTCTGGCAGGTGGTATCCGTCTGTTCGGGGTGTGGTTCCAGCATCTCATGAACACGTTTCTGGCACGTCTGAGATGTGGTTCCATCCGGCCTGACAGGTGTTTCCGCAATGTCCGCCAAGCGGTTCTGGCGTAGTTGGCAGGTGATTTTGGCATGACTGGCAGGTGGTTCCAGCAAGCCTGGCAGGTGATTCCAAAGTGTTCACCAACTGGTTGTGGCGTAGCCGGCAGGTGATTTTTGCGTGATCGGCAGGTGGTTCTGGCGAGTCGAGCAGGTGGTTCCGGCGTGCTCGGCTGGTGCTTCTGGGGTCATTGGCACGGGGTTCTGGCATGTCTGAGAGGTGGTTCCTGCATGCCCGGCAAGTGATTCCGGAGTGTTTGCCAAGTGGTTCTGGCATAGTCGGCAGGTGATTTTGGCATGTCCGGCGGGTGGTTCAGGCGAGTTGAGCAGGTGGTTCCAACGTGCTTGGCAGGTGCTTCCGGCGTCTCCGGCACGTGTTTCTGGCACATCTGACAGGTGGTTCCGGCATGCCCGAAAGGTGATTCCGGTCTGTCCGGTAGGTGGTTCCAGCCTGCACGGCATGTGGTTCTGGTACGTCTCAGAGGTGGTTGCGCATGCCCAACAGGTGATTCCGGACTGTCCCCCACATGGTTCTGGCACGTCTGAGAGGTGGTTCCGGCATGCCCGGCAGGTCATCCCAGAGAGTCCTCCAAGTGGTTCTGGCATAACACGCAGGTGATTTTGAAGTGTCTGGCAGGTTGTTCCGTTGTGCTTGGCAGGTGGTTCAGGCTTTGCCCGCAGGTGGTTCCAGACTGTCCAGGACGTGTTTCCAGCTTCTCCGGCAGGTGGTTCTGGTACGTCTGAGAGGTGGTTCTGCCATGGCTGGCAGGTGATTCCGGACCGTCCCCCAGGTGGTTCTGGCATAGCCAGCAGTTGATATTGGCCTGTCCGGCATGTGGTTCCAGCGAGTCGAACAGGTGGCTCCGGCGTGCTCGGCAGGTGGTTCCGGTCTGTCCGGTAGGTGATTCCGGCGTGTCCGGCACGTGCTTCCGGCACGTCTGAGAGCTGGTTCCGGCATGCGCGACAGGTGATTTCGGAGTGTCCGCCAGGTGGTTCTGGCGTACCCGGCAGGTGATTTTGGCGTGTCCGGCAGGTGTTTCTGGCGAGTCGAGCAGGTGGCTCCGGCATTCTCGGCAGGTGCTTCCGGCGTCTCCGGCACGTGGTTCTGGTGTGTCTGAGAGCTGGTTCCGGCATGTCCGGCAGATGATTCCGGAGTGTCCGCCAAGTGGTTCTGGCATACCTGGCTGGTGATTTGGGCATGTCAGGTAGGTGGTTCTGGCGAGTCGAGCAGGTGGCTCCGGCGTGCTCGGCAGGTTGTTCAGACGGGTCTGGCAGGTGTTTTCCGTCTGTTCGGGGTGTGGTTCCAGCATCTCATGCACATGGTTCTGGCACGTCTGAGATGTGGTTCCGGCCGGCCCGACAGGTGTTTCCACAGTGTCCGCCAAGTGGTACTGGCGTAGTTGGCAGGTGATTTTGGCATGACCGGCAGGTGGTTCCAGCAAGCCCGGCAGGAGATTCCGAAGTGTTCCCCAACTGGTTGTGGCGTTGCCGGCAGGTGATTTTTGCGTGTCCGGCAGGTGTTTCTGGCGAGTCGAGCAGGTGGTTCCGGCGTGCTCGGCAGGTGCTTCCGGGGTCATTGGCACGTGGTTCAGGCATATCTGAGAGGTGGTTCCGGCATGCCCGGCTGGTGATTCCGGAGTGTTCGCCAAGTGTTTCCGGCATAGCCGGCAGGTGATTTTGCATGTCCAGCGGTCATTCCGGCGGGTCGAGCCGGTGGTTGCGGTGTGTCCAGCAGGTGGTTCCGGCATGTCCGGCAGATGATTCCGGAGTGTCCGCCAAGTGGTTCTGGCATACCCGGCTGGTGATTTGGGCATGTCAGGTAGGTGGTTCCGGCGAGTCGAGCAGGTGGCTCCAGCGTGCTCGGCAGGTTGTTCAGGCGGTTCTGGCAGGTGGTATCCGTCTGTTCGGGGTGTGGTTCCAG
>NW_027226796.1:0-31370 GCF_037783145.1 Equus przewalskii
CCGGCAGGTGGTTTTGTGGTGTCCGGCACGAGGTTCAGTCTGAGAGGCTGTGCCGGCATGCCCATCACGTGATTCCGGCTTGTCCCCGAAGTGGTGCTAGTGTAGCGGGCAGGTGATTTTGGCGTGTCCGGCAGGTGGTTCAGGCGAGTTGAGCAGGTGGTTGCGAAGTGCTCGGCAGGTGCTTCCGGCGTCTCCGGCACGTGTTTCTGGCACATCCGACTGGTGGTTCCGGCATGCCCAAAAGTGGATTCCGGTCTGTCCGGTAGGTGGTTCCGGCGTCCACGGCACGTGGTTCTGGTACGTCTCAGAGGTGGTTGCGTATGCCCAACAGGTGATTCCGGACTGTCCGCCTCGTGCTTCTGGCACGTCTGAGAGGTGGTTCCAACATGCCCGGCAGGTCATTTCGGAGAGTCGTCCAAGTGGTTCTGGCGTAGCCCGCAGGTGATTTTGGCGTGTCCGGCAGGTGGTTCCGCCGTGCTCGGCAGGTGGTTCAGGCATGGCCGTCACGTGGTTCCAGACTGTCCAGGACGTGTTTCCAGCTTCTCCGGCAGGTGGTTCTGGTACGTCTGAGAGGTGGTTCCGCCATGGCTGGCAGGTGATTCCGGACCGTCCCCCAGGTGGTTCTGGCATAGCCAGCAGTTGATATTGGCCTGTCCGGCAGGTGGTTCCAGCGAGTCGAACAGGAGGCTCCGGCATGCTCGGCAGGTGGTTCCGGTCTGTCCGGTAGGTGATTCCGGCGTGTCCGGCACGTGCTTCCGGCACGTCTGAGAGGTGGTTCCTGCATGCCCGGCAAGTGATTCCGGAGTGTTCGCCAAGTGGTTCTGGCATAGTCGGCAGGTGATTTTTGCGTGTCCGGCAGGTGGTTCAGGCGAGTTGAGCAGGTGGTTCCAACGTGCTTGGCAGGTGCTTCCGGCGTCTCCGGCACGTGTTTCTGGCACATCTGACAGGTGGTTCCGGCATGCCCGAAAGGTGATTCCGGTCTGTCCGGTAGGTGGTTCCAGCCGGCACGGCATGTGGTTCTGGTACGTCTCAGAGGTGGTTGCGCATGCCCAACAGGTGATTCCGGACTGTCCGCCACATGGTTCTGGCACGTCTGAGTGGTGGTTCCGGCATGCCCTGGAGGTCATCCCAGAGAGTCCTCCAAGTGGTTCTGGCATAACACGCAGGTCATTTTGGCGTGTGTGGCAGGTTTTTCCGTTGTGCTTGGCAGGTGGTTCAGGCTTGGCCGGCAGGTGGTTCCAGACTGTCCAGGACGTGTTTCCAGCTTCTCCTGCAGGTGGTTCTGGTACGTCTGAGAGGTGGTTCCGCCATGGCTGGCAGGTGATTCCGGACTGTCCCCCAGGTGGTTCTGGCATAGCCAGCAGTTAATATTGGCCTGTCCGGCAGGTGGTTCTGGTACGTGTGAGATGTGGTTCCGCCATGGCTGGCAGGTGATTCCGGACTGTCCGCAGGTGGTTCTGGCATAGCCAGCAGTTAATATGGGCATGTCCGGCAGGTGGTTCCAGCGAGTCGAACAGGTGGCTCCGGCGTGCTCGGCAGGTGGTTCCGGTCTGTCCGGTAGGCGATTCCGGCGTGTCCGGCACGTGCTTCCGGCACGTCTGAGAGGTGGTTCCGGCATGCGCGACAGGTGATTTCGGAGTGTCCGCCAGGTGGTTCTGGCGTACCCGGCTGGTGATTTTTGCGTGTCCGTCAGGTGATTCTGGCGAGTCGAGCAGGTGGTTCCGGCGTGCTCGGCAGGTGCTTCCGGGGTCATTGGCACGTGGTTCTGGCATATCTGAGAGGTGGTTCCGGCATGCCCGGCAGGTGATTCCGGAGTGTTCGCCAAGTGTTTCCGGCGTAGCCGGCAGGTGATTTTGCATGTCCAGCGGTCGTTCTGGCGGGTCGAGCCGGTGGTTCCGGCGTGTCCGGCAGTTGGTTCCGGTCTGTCCGGCAGGTGGTTCTGTGATGTCCGGCACGAGGTTCCGTCTGAGAGGCTGTGCCGGCATGCCCCTCACGTGATTCCGGCTTGTCCCCGAAGTGGTGCTGGTGTAGCGGGCAGGTGATTTTGGCGTGTCCGGCACGTGCTTCCGGCACGTCTGAGAGGTGGTTCCGGCATGCGCGACAGGTGGTTTCGGAGTGTCCGCCAGGTGGTTCTGGCGTACCCAGCAGGTGGTTTTGGCGTGTCCGGCAGGTGTTTCTGGCGAGTCGAGCAGGTGGCTCCGGCATGCTCGGCAGGTGCTTCCGGCGTCTCTGGCACGTGGTTCTGGTGTGTCTGAGAGCTGGTTCCGGCATGTCCGGCAGATGATTCCGGAGTGTCCGCCAAGTGGTTCTGGCATACCAGGCTGGTGATTTTGGCATGTCAGGTAGGTGGTTCTGGCGAGTCGAGCAGGTGGCTCCGGCGTGCTCGGCAGGTTGTTCAGACCGGTCTGGCAGGTGTTTTCCGTCAGTTCGGTGTGTGGTTCCAGCATCTCATGCACATGGTTCTGGCACGTCTGAGATGTGCTTCCGGCCGGCCCGACAGGTGTTTCCACACTGTCCGCCAAGTGGTACTGGCGTAGTTGGCAGGTGATTTTGGCATGACCGGCAGGTGGTTCCAGCAAGCCCGGCAGGTGATTCCGAAGTGTTCCCCAACTGGTTGTGGCGTGGCCGGCAGGTGATTTTTGCGTGTCCGGCAGGTGGTTCTGGTGAGTCGAACAGGTGGTTCCGGCGTGCTCGGCAGGTGCTTCCGGCGTCTCCGGCACGTGTTTCTGGCACATCCGACTGGTGGTTCCGGCATGCCCACAAATGGATTCCGGTCTGTCCGGTAGGTGGTTCCGGCCTGCACGGCACGTGGTTCTGGTACGTCTCAGAGGTGGTTGCGTATGCCCAACAGGTGATTCCGGACTGTCCGCCACGTGCTTCTGGCACGTCTGAGAGGTGGTTCCAACATGCCCGGCAGGTCATTTCGGAGAGTCGTCCAAGTGGTTCTGGCGTAGCCCGCAGGTGATTTTGGCGTGTCCGGCAGGTGGTTCCGCCGTGCTCGGCAGGTGGTTCAGGCATGGCCGTCACGTGGTTCCAGTCTGTCCAGGACGTGTTTCCAGCTACTCCGGCAGGTGGTTCTGGTACGTCTGAGAGGTGGTTCCGCCATGGCTGGCAGGTGATCCCGGACTGTCCCCCAGGTGGTTCTGGCATAGCCAGCAGTTGATATGGGCCTGTCCGGCAGGTGGTTCCAGCGAGTCGAACAGGTGGCTCCGGCGTTCTTGGCAGGTGGTTCCGGTCTGTCCGGTAGGTGTTTCCGGCGTGTCTGGCACGTGCTTCCGGCACGTCTGAGAGGTGGTTCCTGCATGCCCGGCAAGTGATTCCGGAGTGTTCGCCAAGTGGTTCTGGCATAGTCGGCAGGTGATTTTTGCGTGTCCGGCAGGTGGTTCAGGCGAGTTGAGCAGGTGGTTCCAACGTGCTTGGCAGGTGCTTCCGGCGTCTCCGGCACGTGTTTCTGGCACATCTGACAGGTGGTTCCGGCATGCCCGAAAGGTGATTCCGGTCTGTCCGGTAGGTGGTTCCAGCCTGCACGGCATGTGGTTCTGGTACGTCTCAGAGGTGGTTGCGCATGCCCAACAGGTGATTCCGGACTGTCCGCCACAGGGTTCTGGCACGTCTGAGAGGTGGTTCCGGCATGCCCGGCAGGTCATCCCAGAGATTCCTCCAAGTGGTTCTGGCATAACACGCAGGTGATTTTGGCGTGACTGGCAGGTTGTTCCGTTGTGCTTGGCAGGTGGTTCAGGCTTGGCCGGCAGGTGTTTCCAGACTGTCCAGGACGTGTTTCCAGCTTCTCCGGCAGGTGGTTCTGGTACGTGTGAGATGTGGTTCCGCCATGGCTGGCAGGTGATTCCGGACTGTCCGCAGGTGGTTCTGGCATAGCCAGCAGTTAATATGGGCATGTCCGGCAGGTGGTTCCAGCGAGTCGAACAGGTGGCTCCGGCGTGCTCGGCAGGTGGTTCCGGTCTGTCCGGTAGGCGATTCCGGCGTGTCCGGCACGTGCTTCCGGCACGTCTGAGAGGTGGTTCCGGCATGCGCGACAGGTGATTTCGGAGTGTCCGCCAGGTGGTTCTGGCGTACCCGGCTGGTGATTTTTGCGTGTCCGTCAGGTGATTCTGGCGAGTCGAGCAGGTGGTTCCGGCGTGCTCGGCAGGTGCTTCCGGGGTCATTGGCACGTGGTTCTGGCATATCTGAGAGGTGGTTCCGGCATGCCCGGCAGGTGATTCCAGAGTGTTCGCCATGTGTTTCCGGCGTAGCCGGCAGGTGATTTTGCATGTCCAGCGGTCGTTCTGGCGGGTCGAGCCGGTGGTTCCGGCGTGTCCGGCAGTTGGTTCCGGTCTGTCCGGCAGGTGGTTCTGTGATGTCCGGCACGAGGTTCCGTCTGAGAGGCTGTGCCGGCATGCCCCTCACGTGATTCCGGCTTGTCCCCGAAGTGGTGCTGGTGTAGCGGGCAGGCGATTTTGGCGTGTCCGGCACGTGCTTCCGGCACGTCTGAGAGGTGGTTCCGGCATGCGCGACAGGTGGTTTCGGAGTGTCCGCCAGGTGGTTCTGGCGTACCCAGCAGGTGGTTTTGGCGTGTCCGGCAGGTGTTTCTGGCGAGTCGAGCAGGTGGCTCCGGCATGCTCGGCAGGTGCTTCCGGCGTCTCTGGCACGTGGTTCTGGTGTGTCTGAGAGCTGGTTCCGGCATGTCCGGCAGATGATTCCGGAGTGTCCGCCAAGTGGTTCTGGCATACCAGGCTGGTGATTTTGGCATGTCAGGTAGGTGGTTCTGGCGAGTCGAGCAGGTGGCTCCGGCGTGCTCGGCAGGTTGTTCAGACCGGTCTGGCAGGTGTTTTCCGTCAGTTCGGTGTGTGGTTCCAGCATCTCATGCACATGGTTCTGGCACGTCTGAGATGTGCTTCCGGCCGGCCCGACAGGTGTTTCCACACTGTCCGCCAAGTGGTACTGGCGTAGTTGGCAGGTGATTTTGGCATGACCGGCAGGTGGTTCCAGCAAGCCCGGCAGGTGATTCCGAAGTGTTCCCCAACTGGTTGTGGCGTGGCCGGCAGGTGATTTTTGCGTGTCCGGCAGGTGGTTCTGGTGAGTCGAACAGGTGGTTCCGGCGTGCTCGGCAGGTGCTTCCGGCGTCTCCGGCACGTGTTTCTGGCACATCCGACTGGTGGTTCCGGCATGCCCACAAATGGATTCCGGTCTGTCCGGTAGGTGGTTCCGGCCTGCACGGCACGTGGTTCTGGTACGTCTCAGAGGTGGTTGCGTATGCCCAACAGGTGATTCCGGACTGTCCGCCACGTGCTTCTGGCACGTCTGAGAGGTGGTTCCAACATGCCCGGCAGGTCATTTCGGAGAGTCGTCCAAGTGGTTCTGGCGTAGCCCGCAGGTGATTTTGGCGTGTCCGGCAGGTGGTTCCGCCGTGCTCGGCAGGTGGTTCAGGCATGGCCGTCACGTGGTTCCAGTCTGTCCAGGACGTGTTTCCAGCTACTCCGGCAGGTGGTTCTGGTACGTCTGAGAGGTGGTTCCGCCATGGCTGGCAGGTGATCCCGGACTGTCCCCCAGGTGGTTCTGGCATAGCCAGCAGTTGATATGGGCCTGTCCGGCAGGTGGTTCCAGCGAGTCGAACAGGTGGCTCCGGCGTTCTTGGCAGGTGGTTCCGGTCTGTCCGGTAGGTGTTTCCGGCGTGTCTGGCACGTGCTTCCGGCACGTCTGAGAGGTGGTTCCTGCATGCCCGGCAAGTGATTCCGGAGTGTTCGCCAAGTGGTTCTGGCATAGTCGGCAGGTGATTTTTGCGTGTCCGGCAGGTGGTTCAGGCGAGTTGAGCAGGTGGTTCCAACGTGCTTGGCAGGTGCTTCCGGCGTCTCCGGCACGTGTTTCTGGCACATCTGACAGGTGGTTCCGGCATGCCCGAAAGGTGATTCCGGTCTGTCCGGTAGGTGGTTCCAGCCTGCACGGCATGTGGTTCTGGTACGTCTCAGAGGTGGTTGCGCATGCCCAACAGGTGATTCCGGACTGTCCGCCACAGGGTTCTGGCACGTCTGAGAGGTGGTTCCGGCATGCCCGGCAGGTCATCCCAGAGATTCCTCCAAGTGGTTCTGGCATAACACGCAGGTGATTTTGGCGTGACTGGCAGGTTGTTCCGTTGTGCTTGGCAGGTGGTTCAGGCTTGGCCGGCAGGTGTTTCCAGACTGTCCAGGACGTGTTTCCAGCTTCTCCGGCAGGTGGTTCTGGTACGTGTGAGATGTGGTTCCGCCATGGCTGGCAGGTGATTCCGGACTGTCCGCAGGTGGTTCTGGCATAGCCAGCAGTTAATATGGGCATGTCCGGCAGGTGGTTCCAGCGAGTCGAACAGGTGGCTCCGGCGTGCTCGGCAGGTGGTTCCGGTCTGTCCGGTAGGCGATTCCGGCGTGTCCGGCACGTGCTTCCGGCACGTCTGAGAGGTGGTTCCGGCATGCGCGACAGGTGATTTTGGAGTGTCCGCCAGGTGGTTCTGGCGTACCCGGCTGGTGATTTTTGCGTGTCCGTCAGGTGATTCTGGCGAGTCGAGCAGGTGGTTCCGGCGTGCTCGGCAGGTGCTTCCGGGGTCATTGGCACGTGGTTCTGGCATATCTGAGAGGTGGTTCCGGCATGCCCGGCAGGTGATTCCGGAGTGTTCGCCAAGTGTTTCCGGCGTAGCCGGCAGGTGATTTTGCATGTCCAGCGGTCGTTCTGGCGGGTCGAGCCGGTGGTTCCGGCGTGTCCGGCAGTTGGTTCCGGTCTGTCCGGCAGGTGGTTCTGTGATGTCCGGCACGAGGTTCCGTCTGAGAGGCTGTGCCGGCATGCCCCTCACGTGATTCCAACTTGTCCCAGAAGTGGTGCTGGTGTAGCGGGTAGGTGATTTTGGCGTGTCCGGCAGGTGGTTCAGGCGAGTTGAGCAGGTGGTTGCGACGTGCTCGGCAGGTGCTTCCGGCGTCTCCGGCACGTGTTTCTGGCACATCCGACTGGTGGTTCCGGCATGCCCAAAAGTTGATTCCGGTCTGTCCGGTAGGTGGTTCCGGCCTGCACGGCACGTGGTTCTGGTACGTCTCAGAGGTGGTTGCGTATGCCCAACAGGTGATTCCGGACTGTCCGCCACGTGCTTCTTGCACGTCTGAGAGGTGGTTCCAACATGTCCGGCAGGTCATTTCGGAGAGTCATCCAAGTGGTTCTGGCGTAGCCCGCAGGTGATTTTGGCGTGTCCGGCAGGTGGTTCCGCCGTGCTCGGCAGGTGGTTCAGGCATGGCCGTCACGTGGTTCCAGTCTGTCCAGGACGTGTTTCCAGCTTCTCCGGCAGGTGGTTCTGGTACGTCTGAGAGGTGGTTCCGCCATGGCTGGCAGGTGATCCCGGACTGTCCCCCAGGTGGTTCTGGTAAAGCCAGCAGTTGAAATTGGCCTGTCCGGCAGGTGGTTCCAGCGAGTCGAACAGGTGGCTCCGGCGTTCTTGGCAGGTGGTTCCTGTCTGTCCGGTAGGTGTTTCCGGGGTGTCCGGCACGTGCTTCCGGCACGTCTGAGAGGTGGTTCCGGCATGCTCGGCAGGTGATTCCGTAGTGTCCGCCAGGAGGTTCTGGCATACCCGGCAGGTGATTTTGGCGTGTCCGGCAGTTGTTTCTGGCGAGTCGAGCAGGTGGCTCCGGCATGCCCGGCAGGTGCTTCCGGCGTCTCCGGCACTTGGTTCTGGTGTGTCTGAGACCTGGTTCCGGCATGTCCGGCAGATGATTCAGGAGTGTCCGCCAAGTGGTTATGGCATACCCAGCAGGTTATTTTGGCGTGTCAGGTAGGTGGTACTGGCGAGTCGAGCAGGTGGTTCCGGAGTGATCGGCTGGTGCTCACGGGGTCAGTGGCACGGGGTTCTGGCATGTCTGAGAGGTGGTTCCGGCATGCCCGGCAGGTGATTCCGGAGTGTCCGCCAGGTGGTCTGGTGTACGCGGCAGGTGATTTTGGAGTGTCCGGCAGGTGTTTCTGGCGAGTCGAGCAGGTGGCTCCGGCATGCCCGGCAGGTGTTTCCGGCGTCTCCGGCACTTGGTTCTGGTGTGTCTGAGAGCAGGTTCCAGCATGTCCGGCAGATGATTCCGGAGTGTCCGCCAAGTGGTTCTGGCATACCCGGCTGGTGATTTTGGCATGTCAGGTAGGTGGTTCCGGCGAGTCCAGCAGGTGGCTCCGGCGTGCACGGCAGGTTGTTCAGACGGGTCTGGCAGGTGTTTTCCCTCAGTTCGGGGTGTGGTTCCAGCATCTCATGCACATGATTCTGGCACGTCTGAGATGTGGTTCCAGCCGGCCCGACAGGTGTTTCCGCAGTGTCCGCCAAGCGGTTCTGGCGTAGTTGGCAAGTGATTTTGGCATGACTGGCAGGTGGTTCCAGCAAGCCTGGCAGGTGATTCCAAAGTGTTCACCAACTGGTTGTGGCGTAGCCGGCAGGTGATTTTTGCGTGATCGGCAGGTGGTTCTGGCGAGTCGAGCAGGTGGTTCCGGCGTGCTCGGCAGGTGCTTCCGGGGTCATTGGCACGGGCTTCTGGCATGTCTGAGAGGTGGTTCCTGCATGCCCGGCAAGTGATTCCGGAGTGTTCGCCAAGTGGTTCTGGCATAGTCGGCAGGTGATTTTGGCAAGTCCGGCAGGTGTGTCAGGTGAGTTGAGCAGGTGGTTCCAACGTGATTGGCAGGTGCTTCCGGCATCTCCGGCACGTTTTTCTGGCACATCTGACAGGTGGTTCCGGCATGCCCGAAAGGTGATTCCGGTCTGTCCGGTAGGTGGTTCCAGCCGGCACGGCATGTGGTTCTGGTACGTCTCAGAGGTGGTTGCGCATGCCCAACAGGTGATTCCGGACTGTCCGCCACATGATTCTGGCACGTCTGAGAGTTGGTTCCGGCATGCCCTGGAGGTCATCCCAGAGAGTCCTCCAAGTGGTTCTGGCATAACACGCAGGTGATTTTGGCGTGTGTGGCAGGTTTTTCCGCTGTGCTTGGCAGGTGGTTCAGGCTTGGCCGGCAGGTGGTTCCAGACTGTCCAGAACGTGTTTCCAGCTTCTCCTGCAGGTGGTTCTGGTACGTCTGAGAGGTGGTTCCGCCATGGCTGGCAGGTGATTCCGGACTGTCCCCCAGGTGGTTCTGGCATAGCCAGCAGTTAATATTGGCCTGTCCGACAGGTGGTTCGAGCCAGTCGAACAGGTGGCTCCGGCGTGCTCGGCAGGTGGTTCCGTTCTCTCCGGTAGGTGATTCCGGCGTGTCCGGCACGTGCTTCCGGCACGTCTGAGAGGTGCTTCCGGCATGCGCGACAGGTGATTTCGGAGTGTCCGCCAGGTGGTTCTGGCATACCCGGCAGGTGATTTTGGCATGTCCGGCAAGTGTTTCTGGCGAGTCGAGCAGGTGGCTCCGGCATTCTCGGCAGGTGCTTCCGGCGTCTCCGGCACGTGGTTCTGGTGTGTCTGAGAGCTGGTTCTGGCTTGTCCGGCAGATTATTCCGGAGTGTCCGCCAAGTGGTTCTGGCATACCCGGCTGGTGATTGGGGCATGTCAGGTAGGTGGTTCCGGCGAGTCGAGCAGGTGGCTCCGGCGTGCTCGGCAGGTTGTTCAAACGGGTCTGGCAGGTGTTTTCCGTCTGTTCGGGGTGTGGTTCCAGCATCTCATGCACATGGTTCTGGCACGTCTGAGATGTGGTTCCGGCCGGCCCGACAGCTGTTTCCACAGTGTCCGCCTAGTGGTACTGGCGTAGTTGGCAGGTGATTTTGGCATGACCGGCCGGTGGTTCTGGCGAGTCGAGCAGGTGGTTCCGGCGTGCTCGGCAGGTGCTTCCGGGGTCATTGGCATGTGATTCTGGCATATCTGAGAGGTGGTTCCTGCATGCCCGGCAGGTGATTCCGTAGTGTCCGCAAGGTGGTTCTGGCATACCCGGCAGGTGATTTTGGCGTGTCCGGCAGGTGTTTCTGGCGAGTCGAGCAGGTGGCTCCGGCATGCTGAGCAGGTGCTTCCGGCGTCTCCGGCACTTGGTTCTGGTGTGTCTGAGAGCTGGTTCCGGCATGTCCGGCAGATGATTCCGGAGTGTCCGCCAAGTGGTTCTGGCATACCCAGCAGGTGATTTTGGCGTGTCAGGGAGGTGGTACCGGTGAGTCGAGCAGGTGGTTCCGGCGTGCTCAGCAGGTGGTTCAGGCGGTTCTGGCAGGTGGTATCCGTCTGTTCGGGGTGTGGTTCCAGCATCTCATGAACACGTTTCTGGCACGTCTGAGATGTGGTTCCATCCGGCCTGACGTGTTTCCGCAATGTCCGCCAAGCGGTTCTGGCGTAGTTGGCAGGTGATTTTGGCATGACTGGCAGGTGGTTCCAGCAAGCCTGGCAGGTGATTCCAAAGTGTTCACCAACTGGTTGTGGCGTAGCCGGCAGGTGATTTTTGCGTGATCGGCAGGTGGTTCTGGCGAGTCGAGCAGGTGGTTCCGGCGTGCTCGGCTGGTGCTTCTGGGGTCATTGGCACGGGGTTCTGGCATGTCTGAGAGGTGGTTCCTGCATGCCCGGCAAGTGATTCCGGAGTGTTCGCCAAGTGGTTCTGGCATAGTCGGCAGGTGATTTTGGCATGTCCGGCGGGTGGTTCAGGCGAGTTGAGCAGGTGGTTCCAACGTGCTTGGCAGGTGCTTCCGGCGTCTCCGGCACGTGTTTCTGGCACATCTGACAGGTGGTTCCGGCATGCCCGAAAGGTGATTCCGGTCTGTCCGGTAGGTGGTTCCAGCCTGCACGGCATGTGGTTCTGGTACGTCTCAGAGGTGGTTGCGCATGCCCAACAGGTGATTCCGGACTGTCCCCCACATGGTTCTGGCACGTCTGAGAGGTGGTTCCGGCATGCCCGGCAGGTCATCCCAGAGAGTCCTCCAAGTGGTTCTGGCATAACACGCAGGTGATTTTGAAGTGTCTGGCAGGTTGTTCCGTTGTGCTTGGCAGGTGGTTCAGGCTTGGCCCGCAGGTGGTTCCAGACTGTCCAGGACGTGTTTCCAGCTTCTCCGGCAGGTGGTTCTGGTACGTCTGAGAGGTGGTTCCGCCATGGCTGGCAGGTGATTCCGGACCGTCCCCCAGGTGGTTCTGGCATAGCCAGCAGTTGATATTGGCCTGTCCGGCATGTGGTTCCAGCGAGTCGAACAGGTGGCTCCGGCGTGCTCGGCAGGTGGTTCCGGTCTGTCCGGTAGGTGATTCCGGCGTGTCCGGCACGTGCTTCCGGCACGTCTGAGAGGTGGTTCCGGCATGCCCGGCAGGTGATTCCGGAGTGTTCGCCAAGTGTTTCCGGCGTAGCCGGCAGGTGATTTTGCATGTCCAGCGGTCGTTCCGGCGGGTCGAGCCGGTGGTTCCGGCGTGTCCGGCAGGTGGTTCCGGTCTGTCCGGCAGGTGGTTTTGTGGTGTCCGGCATGAGGTTCAGTCTGAGAGGCTGTGCCGGCATGCCCCTCACGTGATTCCGGCTTGTCCCCGAAGTGGTGCTGGTGTAGCGGGCAGGTGATTTTGGCGTGTCCGGCAGGTGGTTCAGGCGAGTTGAGCAAGTGGTTGCGACGTGCTCGGCAGGTGCTTCCGGCGTCTCCGGCACGAGTTTCTGGCACATCTGACTGGTGGTTCCGGCATGCCCGAAAGTTCATTCCGGTCTGTCCGGTAGGTGGTTCCGGCGTGCACGGCACATGGTTCTGGTACGTGTCAGAGGTGGTTGCGTATGCCCAACAGGTGATTCCGGACTGTCCGCCACGTGCTTCTGGCACGTCTGAGAGGTGGTTCCAACATGCCCGGCAGGTCATTTCGGAGAGTCGTCCAAGTGGTTCTGGCGTAGCCCGCAGGTGATTTTGGCGTGTCCGGCAGGTGGTTCCGCCGTGCTCGGCAGGTGGTTCAGGCATGGCCGTCACGTGGTTCCAGTCTGTCCAGGACGCGTTTCCAGCTTCTCTGGCAGGTGGTTCTGGTACGTCTGAGAGGTGGTTCCGCCATCTCTGGCAGGTGATCCCGGACTGTCCCCCAGGTGTTCTGGCATAGCCAGCAGTTGATATTGGCCTGTCCGGCAGGTGTTTCCAGCGAGTCGAACAGGTGGCTCCGGCGTTCTTGGCAGGTGGTTCCGGTCTGTCCGGCAGGTGTTTCCGGCGTGTCTGGCACGTGCTTCCGGCACGTCTGAGAGGTGGTTCCGGCATGCGTGGCAGGTGATTCCGTAGTGTCCGCCAGGTGGTTCTGGCATACCCGGCAGGTGATTTTGGCATGTCCGGCAGGTGTTTCTGGCGAGTCGAGCAGGTGGCTCCGGCATGCTCGGCAGGTGCTTCCGGCGTCTCCGGCACTTGGTTCTGGTGTGTCTGAGAGCTGGTTCCGGCATGTCCGGCAGATGATTCCCGAGTGTCCGCCAAGTGGTTCTGGCATACCCAGCAGGAGATTTTGGCGTGTCAGGGAGGTGGTACCGGTGAGTCGAGCAGGTGGTTCCGGCGTGCTCAGCAGGTGGTTCAGGCGGTTCTGGCAGGTGGTATCCGTCTGTTCGGGGTGTGGTTCCAGCATCTCATGAACACGTTTCTGGCACGTCTGAGATGTGGTTCCAGCCGGCCCGACAGGTGTTTCCACAGTGTCCGCCAAGCGGTTCTGGCGTAGTTGGCAGGTGATTTTGGCATGTCCGGCAGGTGGTTCAGGCGAGTTGAGCAGGTGGCTCCCACGTGCTTGGCAGGTGCTTCCGGCGTCTCCGGCACGTGTTTCTGGCACATCTGACAGGTGGTTCCGGCATGCCCGAAAGGTGATTCCGGTCTGTCCGGTAGGTGGTTCCAGCCTGCACGGCACGTGGTTCTGGTACGTCTCAGAGGTGGTTGCGCATGCCCAAAAGGTGATTCCGGACTGTCCGCCACATGGTTCTGGCACGTCTGAGAGGTGGTTCCGGCATGCCCGGCAGGTCATCCCAGAGAGTCCTCCAAGTGGTTCTGGCATAACACGCAGGTGATTTTGGCGTGTCTGGCAGGTTGTTCCGTTGTGCTTGGCAGGTGTTTCAGGCTTGGCCGGCAGGTGGTTCCAGACTTTTCAGGACGTCTTTCCAGCTTCTCCGGCAGGTGGTTCTGGTACGTCTGAGAGGTGGTTCCGCCATGGCTGGCAGGTGATTCCGGACCGTCCCCCAGGTGGTTTTGGCATAGCCAGCAGTTGATATTGGCATGTCCGGCAGGTGGTTCCAGCGAGTCGAACAGGTGGCTCCGGCGTGCTCGGCAGGTGGTTCTGGTCTGTCCGGTAGGTGATTCTGGCGTGTCCGGCACGTGCTTCCGGCACGTCTGAGAGGTGGTTCCGGCATGCGCGACAGGTGGTTTCGGAGTGTCCGCCAGGTGGTTCTGGCGTACCCGGCAGGTGATTTTGGCGTGTCCGGCAGGTGTTTCTGGCGAGTCGAGCAGGTGGCTCCGGCATGCTCGGCAGGTGCTTCCGGCGTCTCCGGCACGTGGTTCTGGTGTGTCTGAGAGCTGGTTCCGGCATGTCCGGCAGATGATTCCGGAGTGTCCGCCAAGTGGTTCTGGCATACCCGGCTGGTGATTTGGGCATGTCAGGTAGGTGGTTCCGGCGAGTCGAGCAGGTGGCTCCAGCGTGCTCGGCAGGTTGTTCAGGCGGTTCTGGCATGTGGTATCCGTCTGTTCGGGGTGTGGTTCCAGCATCTCATGAACGCGTTTCTGGCACGTTTGAGATGTGGTTCCAGACGGGCCGACAGGTGTTTCCGCAGTGTCTGCCAAGCGGTTCTGGCGTAGTTGGCAGGTGATTTTGGCATGACCGGCAGGTGGTTCCATCCATCCTGGCAGGTGATTCCAAAGTGTTCACCAACTGGTTGTGGCGTAGCCGTCAGGTGATATTTGCGTGATCAGCAGGTGGTTCTGGCGTTTCGAACAGGTGGTTCCGGCGTGCTCGGATGGTGCTTCCGGGGTCATTGGCACAGGGTTCTGGCATGTCTGACAGGTGGTTCCTGCATGCCCGACGTGATTCCGGAGTGTTCGCCAAGTGGTTCTGTCATAGTCGGCAGGTGATTCTGGCATGTCCGGCAGGTGTTTCTGGCGAGTCGAGCAGGTGGCTCCGGCATGCTCGGCAGGTGCTTCCGGCGTCTCCGCCACGTGGTTCTGGTGTGTCTGAGAGCTGGTTCCGGCATGTCCGGCAGATGATTCCGGAGTGTCCGCCAAGTGGTTCTGGCATACCCGGCTGGTGATTTGGGCATGTCAGGTAGGTGGTTCCGGCGAGTCGAGCAGGTGGCTCCAGCGTGCTCGGCAGGTTGTTCAGACGGGTCTGGCAGCTGTTTTCCGTCTGTTCGGGGTGTGGTTCCAGCATCTCATGCACATGGTTCTGGCACGTCTGAGATGTGGTTCCGGCCGGCCCGACAGGTGTTTCCACAGTGTCCGCCAAGTGGTACTGGCGTAGTTGGCAGGTGATTTTGGCATGACCGGCAGGTGGTTCCAGCAAGCCCGGCAGGTGATTCCGAAGTGTTCCCCAACTGGTTGTGGCGTAGCCGGGAGGTGATTTTTGCGTGTCCGGCAGGTGGTTCTGGCGAGTCGAGCAGGTGGTTCCGGCGTGCTCGGCAGGTGCTTCCGGGGTCATTGGCACGTGGTTCTGGCATATCTGAGAGGTGGTTCCGGCATGCCCGGCAGGTGATTCCGGAGTGTTCGCCAAGTGTTTCCGGCATAGCCGGCAGGTGATTTTGCATGTCCAGCGGTCGTTCCGGCGGGTCGAGCTGGTGGTTCCGGCGTGTCCGGCAGGTGGTTCCGGTCTGTCCGGAAGGTGGTTCTGTGGTGTCCGGCACGAGGTTCAGTCTGAGAGGCTGTGCCGGCATGCCCCTCACGTGATTCCGGCTTGTCCCCGAAGTGGTGCTGGTGTAGCGGGCAGGTGATTTTGGCGTGTCCGGCAGGTGGTTCAGGCGAGTTGAGCAGGTGGTTGCGACGTGCTCGGCAGGTGCTTCCGGCGTCTGCGGCACGTGTTTCTGGCACATCTGACTGGTGGTTCCGGCATGCCCAAAAGTGGATTCCGGTCTGTCCGGTAGGTGGTTCCGGCGTGAACGGCACGTGGTTCTGGTACGTGTCAGAGGTGGTTGCGTATGCCCAACAGGTGATTCCAGACTGTCCGCCACGTGCTTCTGGCACGTCTGAGAGGTGGTTCCAACATGCCCGGCAGGTCATTTCGGAGAGTCGTCCAAGTGGTTCTGGCGTAGCCCGCAGGTGATTTTGGCGTGTCCGACAGGTGGTTCCGCCGTGCTCGGCAGGTGGTTCAGGCATGGACGTCACGTGGTTCCAGTCTGTCCAGGACGTGTTTCCAGCTTCTCCGGCAGGTGGTTCTGGAACGTCTGAGAGGTGGTTCCACTATGGCTGGCAGGTGATCCCGGACTGTCCCCCACGTGGTTCTGGCATAGCCAGCAGTTGATATTGGCCTGTCCGGCAGGTGGTTCCAGCGAGTCGAACAGGTGGCTCCGGCGTTCTTGGCAGGTGGTTCCGGTCTGTCCGGTAGGTGTTTCCGGCGTGTCCGGCACGTGCTTCCAGCACGTCTGAGAGGTGGTTCCGGCATGCGCGGCAGGTGATTCCGTAGTGTCCGCCAGGTGGTTCTGGCATACCCGGCAGGTGATTTTGGCGTGTCCGGCAGGTGTTTCTGGCGAGTCGAGCAGGTGGCTCCGGCATGCTCGGCAGGTGCTTCCGGCGTCTCCGGCACTTGGTTCTGGTGTGTCTGAGAGCTGGTTCCGGCATGTCCGGCAGATGATTCCGGAGTGTCCGCCAAGTGGTTCTGGCATACCCAGCAGGTGATTTTGGCGTGTCAGGGAGGTGGTACCGGTGAGTCGAGCAGGTGGTTCCGGCGTGCTCAGCAGGTGGTTCCGGCGGTTCTGGCAGGTGGTATCCGTCTGTTCGGGGTGTGGTTCCAGCATCTCATGAACACGTTTCTGGCACGTCTGAGATGTGGTTCCAGCCGGCCCGACAGGTGTTTCTGCAGTGTCCGCCAAGTGGTACTGGCGTAGTTGGCAGGTGATTTTGGCACGACCGGCAGGTGGTTCCAGCAAGCCCTTCAGGTGATTCCGAAGTGTTCCCCAACTGGTTGTGGCGTAGCCGGCAGGTGATTTTTGCGTGATCGGCAGGTGGTTCTGGCGAGTCGAGCAGGTGGTTCCGGCGTGCTCGGCTGGTGCTTCCGGGGTCATTGGCACGGGGTTCTGGCATGTCTGAGATGTGGTTCCTGCATGCCCGGCAAGTGACTCCGGAGTGTTCGCCAAGTGGTTCTGGCATAGTCGGCAGGTGATTTTGGCATGTCCGGCAGGTGGATCAGGCGAGTTGAGCAGGTGGTTCCAACGTTCTTGGCAGGTGCTTCCGGCGTCTCCGGCACGTGTTTCTGGCACATCTGACAGGTGGTTCCGGCATGCCCGAAAGGTGATTCCGGTCTGTCCGGTAGGTGGTCCCAGCCTGCACGGCATGTGGTTCTGGTACGTCTCAGAGGTGGTTGCGCATGCCCAACAGGTGATTCCGGACTGTCCGCCACATGGTTCTGGCACGTCTGAGAGGTGGTTCCGGCATGCCCTGGAGGTCATCCCAGAGAGTCCTCCAAGTGGTTCTGGCATAACACGCAGGTGATTTTGGCGTGTCTGGCAGGTTGTTCCGTTGTGCTTGGCAGGTGGTTCAGGCTTGGCCGGCAGGTGGTTCCAGACTGTCCAGGACGTGTTTCCAGCTTCTCCGGCAGGTGGTTCTGGTACGTCTGAGAGGTGGTTCCGCCATGGCTGGCAGGTGATTCCGGACCGTCCCCCAGGTGGTTCTGGCATAGCCAGCAGTTGATATTGGCCTGTCCGGCAGGTGGTTCCAGCGAGTCGAACAGGTGGCTCCGGCGTTCTTGGCAGTTGGTTCCGGTTTGTCCGGTAGGTGTTTCCGGCGTGTCTGGCACGTGCTTCCGGCACGTCTGAGAGGTGGTTCCGGCATGCGCGGCAAGTGCTTCCGGCGTCTCCGGCACTTGGTTCTGGTGTGTCTGAGAGCTGGTTCCGGCATGTCCGGCAGATGATTCCGGAGTGTCCGCCAAGTGGTTCTGGCATACCCAGCAGGTGATTTTGGCGTGTCAGGGAGGTGGTACCGGTGAGTCGAGCAGGTGGTTCCGGCGTGCTCAGCAGGTGGTTCAGGCGGTTCTGGCAGGTGGTATCCGTCTGTTCGGGGTGTGGTTCCAGCATCTCATGAACACGTTTCTGGCACGTCTGAGATGTGGTTCCATCCGGCCTGACGTGTTTCCGCAATGTCCGCCAAGCGGTTCTGGCGTAGTTGGCAGGTGATTTTGGCATGACTGGCAGGTGGTTCCAGCAAGCCTGGCAGGTGATTCCAAAGTGTTCACCAACTGGTTGTGGCGTAGCCGGCAGGTGATTTTTGCGTGATCGGCAGGTGGTTCTGGCGAGTCGAGCAGGTGGTTCCGGCGTGCTCGGCTGGTGCTTCTGGGGTCATTGGCACGGGGTTCTGGCATGTCTGAGAGGTGGTTCCTGCATGCCCGGCAAGTGATTCCGGAGTGTTCGCCAAGTGGTTCTGGCATAGTCGGCAGGTGATTTTGGCATGTCCGGCGGGTGGTTCAGGCGAGTTGAGCAGGTGGTTCCAACGTGCTTGGCAGGTGCTTCCGGCGTCTCCGGCACGTGTTTCTGGCACATCTGACAGGTGGTTCCGGCATGCCCGAAAGGTGATTCCGGTCTGTCCGGTAGGTGGTTCCAGCCTGCACGGCATGTGGTTCTGGTACGTCTCAGAGGTGGTTGCGCATGCCCAACAGGTGATTCCGGACTGTCCCCCACATGGTTCTGGCACGTCTGAGAGGTGGTTCCGGCATGCCCGGCAGGTCATCCCAGAGAGTCCTCCAAGTGGTTCTGGCATAACACGCAGGTGATTTTGAAGTGTCTGGCAGGTTGTTCCGTTGTGCTTGGCAGGTGGTTCAGGCTTGGCCCGCAGGTGGTTCCAGACTGTCCAGGACGTGTTTCCAGCTTCTCCGGCAGGTGGTTCTGGTACGTCTGAGAGGTGGTTCCGCCATGGCTGGCAGGTGATTCCGGACCGTCCCCCAGGTGGTTCTGGCATAGCCAGCAGTTGATATTGGCCTGTCCGGCATGTGGTTCCAGCGAGTCGAACAGGTGGCTCCGGCGTGCTCGGCAGGTGGTTCCGGTCTGTCCGGTAGGTGATTCCGGCGTGTCCGGCACGTGCTTCCGGCACGTCTGAGAGGTGGTTCCGGCATGCCCGGCAGGTGATTCCGGAGTGTTCGCCAAGTGTTTCCGGCGTAGCCGGCAGGTGATTTTGCATGTCCAGCGGTCGTTCCGGCGGGTCGAGCCGGTGGTTCCGGCGTGTCCGGCAGGTGGTTCTGGTCTGTCCGGCAGGTGGTTTTGTGGTGTCCGGCATGAGGTTCAGTCTGAGAGGCTGTGCCGGCATGCCCCTCACGTGATTCCGGCTTGTCCCCGAAGTGGTGCTGGTGTAGCGGGCAGGTGATTTTGGCGTGTCCGGCAGGTGGTTCAGGCGAGTTGAGCAAGTGGTTGCGACGTGCTCGGCAGGTGCTTCCGGCGTCTCCGGCACGAGTTTCTGGCACATCTGACTGGTGGTTCCGGCATGCCCGAAAGTTCATTCCGGTCTGTCCGGTAGGTGGTTCCGGCGTGCACGGCACATGGTTCTGGTACGTGTCAGAGGTGGTTGCGTATGCCCAACAGGTGATTCCGGACTGTCCGCCACGTGCTTCTGGCACGTCTGAGAGGTGGTTCCAACATGCCCGGCAGGTCATTTCGGAGAGTCGTCCAAGTGGTTCTGGCGTAGCCCGCAGGTGATTTTGGCGTGTCCGGCAGGTGGTTCCGCCGTGCTCGGCAGGTGGTTCAGGCATGGCCGTCACGTGGTTCCAGTCTGTCCAGGACGCGTTTCCAGCTTCTCTGGCAGGTGGTTCTGGTACGTCTGAGAGGTGGTTCCGCCATCTCTGGCAGGTGATCCCGGACTGTCCCCCAGGTGTTCTGGCATAGCCAGCAGTTGATATTGGCCTGTCCGGCAGGTGTTTCCAGCGAGTCGAACAGGTGGCTCCGGCGTTCTTGGCAGGTGGTTCCGGTCTGTCCGGCAGGTGTTTCCGGCGTGTCTGGCACGTGCTTCCGGCACGTCTGAGAGGTGGTTCCGGCATGCGTGGCAGGTGATTCCGTAGTGTCCGCCAGGTGGTTCTGGCATACCCGGCAGGTGATTTTGGCATGTCCGGCAGGTGTTTCTGGCGAGTCGAGCAGGTGGCTCCGGCATGCTCGGCAGGTGCTTCCGGCGTCTCCGGCACTTGGTTCTGGTGTGTCTGAGAGCTGGTTCCGGCATGTCCGGCAGATGATTCCCGAGTGTCCGCCAAGTGGTTCTGGCATACCCAGCAGGAGATTTTGGCGTGTCAGGGAGGTGGTACCGGTGAGTCGAGCAGGTGGTTCCGGCGTGCTCAGCAGGTGGTTCAGGCGGTTCTGGCAGGTGGTATCCGTCTGTTCGGGGTGTGGTTCCAGCATCTCATGAACACGTTTCTGGCACGTCTGAGATGTGGTTCCAGCCGGCCCGACAGGTGTTTCCACAGTGTCCGCCAAGCGGTTCTGGCGTAGTTGGCAGGTGATTTTGGCATGTCCGGCAGGTGGTTCAGGCGAGTTGAGCAGGTGGCTCCCACGTGCTTGGCAGGTGCTTCCGGCGTCTCCGGCACGTGTTTCTGGCACATCTGACAGGTGGTTCCGGCATGCCCGAAAGGTGATTCCGGTCTGTCCGGTAGGTGGTTCCAGCCTGCACGGCACGTGGTTCTGGTACGTCTCAGAGGTGGTTGCGCATGCCCAAAAGGTGATTCCGGACTGTCCGCCACATGGTTCTGGCACGTCTGAGAGGTGGTTCCGGCATGCCCGGCAGGTCATCCCAGAGAGTCCTCCAAGTGGTTCTGGCATAACACGCAGGTGATTTTGGCGTGTCTGGCAGGTTGTTCCGTTGTGCTTGGCAGGTGTTTCAGGCTTGGCCGGCAGGTGGTTCCAGACTTTTCAGGACGTCTTTCCAGCTTCTCCGGCAGGTGGTTCTGGTACGTCTGAGAGGTGGTTCCGCCATGGCTGGCAGGTGATTCCGGACCGTCCCCCAGGTGGTTTTGGCATAGCCAGCAGTTGATATTGGCATGTCCGGCAGGTGGTTCCAGCGAGTCGAACAGGTGGCTCCGGCGTGCTCGGCAGGTGGTTCTGGTCTGTCCGGTAGGTGATTCTGGCGTGTCCGGCACGTGCTTCCGGCACGTCTGAGAGGTGGTTCCGGCATGCGCGACAGGTGGTTTCGGAGTGTCCGCCAGGTGGTTCTGGCGTACCCGGCAGGTGATTTTGGCGTGTCCGGCAGGTGTTTCTGGCGAGTCGAGCAGGTGGCTCCGGCATGCTCGGCAGGTGCTTCCGGCGTCTCCGGCACGTGGTTCTGGTGTGTCTGAGAGCTGGTTCCGGCATGTCCGGCAGATGATTCCGGAGTGTCCGCCAAGTGGTTCTGGCATACCCGGCTGGTGATTTGGGCATGTCAGGTAGGTGGTTCCGGCGAGTCGAGCAGGTGGCTCCAGCGTGCTCGGCAGGTTGTTCAGGCGGTTCTGGCATGTGGTATCCGTCTGTTCGGGGTGTGGTTCCAGCATCTCATGAACGCGTTTCTGGCACGTTTGAGATGTGGTTCCAGACGGGCCGACAGGTGTTTCCGCAGTGTCTGCCAAGCGGTTCTGGCGTAGTTGGCAGGTGATTTTGGCATGACCGGCAGGTGGTTCCATCCATCCTGGCAGGTGATTCCAAAGTGTTCACCAACTGGTTGTGGCGTAGCCGTCAGGTGATATTTGCGTGATCAGCAGGTGGTTCTGGCGTTTCGAACAGGTGGTTCCGGCGTGCTCGGATGGTGCTTCCGGGGTCATTGGCACAGGGTTCTGGCATGTCTGACAGGTGGTTCCTGCATGCCCGACGTGATTCCGGAGTGTTCGCCAAGTGGTTCTGTCATAGTCGGCAGGTGATTCTGGCATGTCCGGCAGGTGTTTCTGGCGAGTCGAGCAGGTGGCTCCGGCATGCTCGGCAGGTGCTTCCGGCGTCTCCGCCACGTGGTTCTGGTGTGTCTGAGAGCTGGTTCCGGCATGTCCGGCAGATGATTCCGGAGTGTCCGCCAAGTGGTTCTGGCATACCCGGCTGGTGATTTGGGCATGTCAGGTAGGTGGTTCCGGCGAGTCGAGCAGGTGGCTCCAGCGTGCTCGGCAGGTTGTTCAGACGGGTCTGGCAGCTGTTTTCCGTCTGTTCGGGGTGTGGTTCCAGCATCTCATGCACATGGTTCTGGCACGTCTGAGATGTGGTTCCGGCCGGCCCGACAGGTGTTTCCACAGTGTCCGCCAAGTGGTACTGGCGTAGTTGGCAGGTGATTTTGGCATGACCGGCAGGTGGTTCCAGCAAGCCCGGCAGGTGATTCCGAAGTGTTCCCCAACTGGTTGTGGCGTAGCCGGGAGGTGATTTTTGCGTGTCCGGCAGGTGGTTCTGGCGAGTCGAGCAGGTGGTTCCGGCGTGCTCGGCAGGTGCTTCCGGGGTCATTGGCACGTGGTTCTGGCATATCTGAGAGGTGGTTCCGGCATGCCCGGCAGGTGATTCCGGAGTGTTCGCCAAGTGTTTCCGGCATAGCCGGCAGGTGATTTTGCATGTCCAGCGGTCGTTCCGGCGGGTCGAGCTGGTGGTTCCGGCGTGTCCGGCAGGTGGTTCCGGTCTGTCCGGAAGGTGGTTCTGTGGTGTCCGGCACGAGGTTCAGTCTGAGAGGCTGTGCCGGCATGCCCCTCACGTGATTCCGGCTTGTCCCCGAAGTGGTGCTGGTGTAGCGGGCAGGTGATTTTGGCGTGTCCGGCAGGTGGTTCAGGCGAGTTGAGCAGGTGGTTGCGACGTGCTCGGCAGGTGCTTCCGGCGTCTGCGGCACGTGTTTCTGGCACATCTGACTGGTGGTTCCGGCATGCCCAAAAGTGGATTCCGGTCTGTCCGGTAGGTGGTTCCGGCGTGAACGGCACGTGGTTCTGGTACGTGTCAGAGGTGGTTGCGTATGCCCAACAGGTGATTCCAGACTGTCCGCCACGTGCTTCTGGCACGTCTGAGAGGTGGTTCCAACATGCCCGGCAGGTCATTTCGGAGAGTCGTCCAAGTGGTTCTGGCGTAGCCCGCAGGTGATTTTGGCGTGTCCGACAGGTGGTTCCGCCGTGCTCGGCAGGTGGTTCAGGCATGGACGTCACGTGGTTCCAGTCTGTCCAGGACGTGTTTCCAGCTTCTCCGGCAGGTGGTTCTGGAACGTCTGAGAGGTGGTTCCACTATGGCTGGCAGGTGATCCCGGACTGTCCCCCACGTGGTTCTGGCATAGCCAGCAGTTGATATTGGCCTGTCCGGCAGGTGGTTCCAGCGAGTCGAACAGGTGGCTCCGGCGTTCTTGGCAGGTGGTTCCGGTCTGTCCGGTAGGTGTTTCCGGCGTGTCCGGCACGTGCTTCCAGCACGTCTGAGAGGTGGTTCCGGCATGCGCGGCAGGTGATTCCGTAGTGTCCGCCAGGTGGTTCTGGCATACCCGGCAGGTGATTTTGGCGTGTCCGGCAGGTGTTTCTGGCGAGTCGAGCAGGTGGCTCCGGCATGCTCGGCAGGTGCTTCCGGCGTCTCCGGCACTTGGTTCTGGTGTGTCTGAGAGCTGGTTCCGGCATGTCCGGCAGATGATTCCGGAGTGTCCGCCAAGTGGTTCTGGCATACCCAGCAGGTGATTTTGGCGTGTCAGGGAGGTGGTACCGGTGAGTCGAGCAGGTGGTTCCGGCGTGCTCAGCAGGTGGTTCCGGCGGTTCTGGCAGGTGGTATCCGTCTGTTCGGGGTGTGGTTCCAGCATCTCATGAACACGTTTCTGGCACGTCTGAGATGTGGTTCCAGCCGGCCCGACAGGTGTTTCTGCAGTGTCCGCCAAGTGGTACTGGCGTAGTTGGCAGGTGATTTTGGCACGACCGGCAGGTGGTTCCAGCAAGCCCTTCAGGTGATTCCGAAGTGTTCCCCAACTGGTTGTGGCGTAGCCGGCAGGTGATTTTTGCGTGATCGGCAGGTGGTTCTGGCGAGTCGAGCAGGTGGTTCCGGCGTGCTCGGCTGGTGCTTCCGGGGTCATTGGCACGGGGTTCTGGCATGTCTGAGATGTGGTTCCTGCATGCCCGGCAAGTGATTCCGGAGTGTTCGCCAAGTGGTTCTGGCATAGTCGGCAGGTGATTTTGGCATGTCCGGCAGGTGGATCAGGCGAGTTGAGCAGGTGGTTCCAACGTTCTTGGCAGGTGCTTCCGGCGTCTCCGGCACGTGTTTCTGGCACATCTGACAGGTGGTTCCGGCATGCCCGAAAGGTGATTCCGGTCTGTCCGGTAGGTGGTCCCAGCCTGCACGGCATGTGGTTCTGGTACGTCTCAGAGGTGGTTGCGCATGCCCAACAGGTGATTCCGGACTGTCCGCCACATGGTTCTGGCACGTCTGAGAGGTGGTTCCGGCATGCCCTGGAGGTCATCCCAGAGAGTCCTCCAAGTGGTTCTGGCATAACACGCAGGTGATTTTGGCGTGTCTGGCAGGTTGTTCCGTTGTGCTTGGCAGGTGGTTCAGGCTTGGCCGGCAGGTGGTTCCAGACTGTCCAGGACGTGTTTCCAGCTTCTCCGGCAGGTGGTTCTGGTACGTCTGAGAGGTGGTTCCGCCATGGCTGGCAGGTGATTCCGGACCGTCCCCCAGGTGGTTCTGGCATAGCCAGCAGTTGATATTGGCCTGTCCGGCAGGTGGTTCCAGCGAGTCGAACAGGTGGCTCCGGCGTTCTTGGCAGTTGGTTCCGGTTTGTCCGGTAGGTGTTTCCGGCGTGTCTGGCACGTGCTTCCGGCACGTCTGAGAGGTGGTTCCGGCATGCGCGGCAAGTGCTTCCGGCGTCTCCGGCACTTGGTTCTGGTGTGTCTGAGAGCTGGTTCCGGCATGTCCGGCAGATGATTCCGGAGTGTCCGCCAAGTGGTTCTGGCATACCCAGCAGGTGATTTTGGCGTGTCAGGGAGGTGGTACCGGTGAGTCGAGCAGGTGGTTCCGGCGTGCTCAGCAGGTGGTTCAGGCGGTTCTGGCAGGTGGTATCCGTCTGTTCGGGGTGTGGTTCCAGCATCTCATGAACACGTTTCTGGCACGTCTGAGATGTGGTTCCAGCCGGCCCGACAGGTGTTTCCGCAGTGTCCGCCAAGCAGTTCTGGCATAGTTGGCAGGTGATTTTGGCATGACTGGCAGGTGGTTCCAGCAAGCCTGGCAGGTGATTCCAAAGTGTTCGCCAACTGGTTGTGGCGTAGCCGGCAGGTGATTTTTGCGTGATCGGCAGGTGGTTCAGGCGAGTCGAGCAGGTGGTTCCGGCGTGCTCGGCTGGTGCTTCCGGGGTCATTGGCACGGGGTTCTGTCATGTCTGAGAGGTGGTTCCTGCATTCCCGGCAAGTGATTCCGGAGTGTTCGCCAAGTGGTTCTGGCATAGTCGGCAGGTGATTTTGGCATGTCTGGCAGGTGGTTCAGGCGAGTTGAGCAGGTGGTTCCAACGTGCTTGGCAGGTGCTTCCGGCGTCTCCGGCACGTGTTTCTGGCACATCTGACAGGTGGTTCCGGCATGCCCGAAAGGTGATTCCGGTCTGTCCGGTAGGTGGTTCCAGCCTGCACGGCCTGTGGTTCTGGTACGTCTCAGAGGTGGTTGCGCATGCCCAACAGGTGATTCCGGACTGTCCGCCACATGGTTCTGGCACGTCGAGAGGTGGTTCCGGCATGCCCGGCAGGTCATCCCAGAGAGTCCTCCAAGTGTTTCTGGCATAACACGCAGGTGATTTTGGCGTGTCTGGCAGGTTGTTCCGTTGTGCTTGGCAGGTATTTCAGGCTTGGCCGGCAGGTGGTTCCAGACTGTCCAGGACGTGTTTCCAGCTTCTCCGGCAGGTGGTTCTGGTACGTCTGAGAGGTGGTTCCGAGATGGCTGTCAGGTGATTCCGGACCTTCCCCCAGGTGGTTCTGGCATAGCCAGCATTTGATATTGGCCTGTCCGGCAGGTGGTTCCAGCGAGTCGAACAGGTGGCTCCGGCGTGCTCGGCAGGTGGTTCCGGTCTGTCCGGTAGGTGATTCCGGCACGTCTGAGAGGTGGTTCCGGCATGCGCGACAGGTGATTTCGGAGTGTCCGTCAGGTGGTTCTGGCGTACCCCGCAGGTGATTTTGGCGTGTCCGGCAGGTGTCTCTGGCGAGTCGAGCAGGTGGCTCCGGCATGCTCGGCAGGTGCTTCCGGCGTCTCCGGCACGTGGTTCTGGTGTGTCTGAGAGCTGGTTCCGGCATGTCCGGCAGATGATTCCGGAGTCTCCGCCAAGTGGTTCTGGCATACCCGGCTGGTGATTTTGGCATGTCAGGTAGGTGGTTCCGGCGAGTCGAGCAGGTGTTTCCGGCGTGCTCGGCAGGTTGTTCAGACGGGTCTGGCAGGTGTTTTCCGTCTGTCGGGGTGTGGTTCCAGCATCTCATGCACATGGTTCTGGCACGTCTGAGATGTGGTTCCGGCCGGCCCGACAGGTGTTTCCACAGTGTCCGCCAAGTGGTACTGGCGTAGTTGGCAGGTGATTTTGGCATGACCGGCAGGTGGTTCCAGCAAGCCCGGCAGGTGATTCCGAAGTGTTCCCCAACTGGTTGTGGCGTAGCCGGCAGGTGATTTTTGCGTGTCCGGCAGGTGGTTCTGGCGAGTCGAGCAGGTGGTTCCGGCGTGCTCGGCAGGTGCTTCCGGGGTCATTTGCACGTGGTTCTGGCATATCTGAGAGGTGGTTCCGGCATGCCCGGCAGGTGATTCCGGAGTGTTCGCCAAGTGTTTCCGGCGTAGCCGGCAGGTGATTTTGCATGTCCAGCGGTCGTTCCGGCGGGTCGAGCCGGTGGTTCCGGCGTGCCCGGCAGGTGGTTCCGGTCTGTCCGGCAGGTGGTTTTGTGGTGTCCGGCACGAGGTTCAGTCTGAGAGGCTGTGCCGGCATGCCCATCACGTGATTCCGGCTTGTCCCCGAAGTGGTGCTAGTGTAGCGGGCAGGTGATTTTGGCGTGTCCGGCAGGTGGTTCAGGCGAGTTGAGCAGGTGGTTGCGACGTGCTCGGCAGGTGCTTCCGGCGTCTCTGGCACGTGGTTCTGGTGTGTCTGAGAGCTGGTTCCGGCATGTCCGGCAGATGATTCCGGAGTGTCCGCCAAGTGGTTCTGGCATACCAGGCTGGTGATTTTGGCATGTCAGGTAGGTGGCTCTGGCGAGTCGAGCAGGTGGCTCCGGCGTGCTCGGCAGGTTGTTCAGACCGGTCTGGCAGGTGTTTTCCGTCAGTTCGGTGTGTGGTTCCAGCATCTCATGCACATGGTTCTGGCACGTCTGAGATGTGCTTCCGGCCGGCCCGACAGGTGTTTCCACACTGTCCGCCAAGTGGTACTGGTGTAGTTGGCAGGTGATTTTGGCATGACCGGCAGGTGGTTCCAGCAAGCCCGGCAGGTGATTCCGAAGTGTTCCCCAACTGGTTGTGGCGTGGCCGGCAGGTGATTTTTGCGTGTCCGGCAGGTGGTTCTGGTGAGTCGAACAGGTGGTTCCGGCGTGCTCGGCAGGTGCTTCCGGCGTCTCCGGCACGTGTTTCTGGCACATCCGACTGGTGGTTCCGGCATGCCCACAAATGGATTCCGGTCTGTCCGGTAGGTGGTTCCGGCCTGCACGGCACGTGGTTCTGGTACGTCTCAGAGGTGGTTGCGTATGCCCAACAGGTGATTCCGGACTGTCCGCCACGTGCTTCTGGCACGTCTGAGAGGTGGTTCCAACATGCCCGGCAGGTCATTTCGGAGAGTCGTCCAAGTGGTTCTGGCGTAGCCCGCAGGTGATTTTGGCGTGTCCGGCAGGTGGTTCCGCCGTGCTCGGCAGGTGGTTCAGGCATGGCCGTCACGTGGTTCCAGTCTGTCCAGGACGTGTTTCCAGCTTCTCCGGCAGGTGGTTCTGGTACGTCTGAGAGGTGGTTCCGCCATGGCTGGCAGGTGATCCCGGACTGTCCCCCAGGTGGTTCTGGCATAGCCAGCAGTTGATATTGGCCTGTCCGGCAGGTGGTTCCAGCGAGTCGAACAGGTGGCTCCGGCGTTCTTGGCAGGTGGTTCCGGTCTGTCCGGTAGGTGTTTCCGGCGTGTCTGGCACGTGCTTCCGGCACGTCTGAGAGGTGGTTCCTGCATGCCCGGCAAGTGATTCCGGAGTGTTCGCCAAGTGGTTCTGGCATAGTCGGCAGGTGATTTTTGCGTGTCCGGCAGGTGGTTCAGGCGAGTTGAGCAGGTGGTTCCAACGTGCTTGGCAGGTGCTTCCGGCGTCTCCGGCACGTGTTTCTGGCACATCTGACAGGTGGTTCCGGCATGCCCGAAAGGTGATTCCGGTCTGTCCGGTAGGTGGTTCCAGCCGGCACGGCATGTGGTTCTGGTACGTCTCAGAGGTGGTTGCGCATGCCCAACAGGTGATTCCGGACTGTCTGCCACGTGGTTCTGGCACGTCTGAGAGGTGGTTCCGGCATGCCCTGGAGGTCATCCCAGAGAGTCCTCCAAGTGGTTCTGGCATAACACGCAGGTGATTTTGGCGTGTGTGGCAGGTTTTTCCGTTGTGCTTGGCAGGTGGTTCAGGCTTGGCCGGCAGGTGGTTCCAGACTGTCCAGGACGTGTTTCCAGCTTCTCCTGCAGGTGGTTCTGGTACGTCTGAGAGGTGGTTCCGCCATGGCTGGCAGGTGATTCCGGACTGTCCCCCAGGTGGTTCTGGCATAGCCAGCAGTTTATATTGGCCTGTCCGGCAGGTGGTTCCAGCGAGTCGAACAGGTGGCTCCGGCGTGCTCGGCAGGTGCTTCCGGGGTCATTGGCATGTGGTTCTGGCATATCTGAGATGTGGTTCCGGCATGCCCGGCAGGTGATTCCGGAGTGTTCGCCAAGTGTTTCCGGCGTAGCCGGCAGATGATTTTGAATGTCCAGCGGTCGTTCCAGCGGGTCGAGCCTGTGGTTCCGGCGTGTCCGGCAGATGGTTCCTGTCTGTCCGGCAGGTGGTTCTGTGGTGTCCTTCACGAGGTTCAGTCTGAGAGGCTGTGCTGGCTTGCCCCTCACGTGATTCCGGCTTGTCCCCGAAGTGGTGCTGGTGTAGCGGGCAGGTGATTTTGGCGTGTCCGGCAGGTGGTTCAGGCGAGTTGAGCAGGTGGTTGCGACGTGCTCGGCAGGTGCTTCCGGCGTCTCTGGCACGTGGCTCTGGTGTGTCTGAGAGCTGGTTCCGGCATGTCCGGCAGATGATTCCGGAGTGTCCGCCAAGTGGTTCTGGCATACCAGGCTGGTGATTTTGGCAGGTCAGGTAGGTGGTTCTGGCGAGTCGAGCAGGTGGCTCCGGCGTGCTCGGCAGGTTGTTCAGACCGGTCTGGCAGGTGTTTTCCGTCAGTTCGGTGTGTGGTTCCAGCATCTCATGCACATGGTTCTGGCACGTCTGAGATGTGCTTCCGGCCGGCCCGACATGTGTTTAGACACTGTCCGCCAAGTGGTACTGGTGTAGTTGGCAGGTGATTTTGGCATGACCGGCAGGTGGTTCCAGCAAGCCTGGCAGGTGATTCCGAAGTGTTCCCCAACTGGTTGTGGCGTGGCCGGCAGGTGATTTTTGCGTGTCCGGCAGGTGGTTCTGGTGAGTCGAACAGGTGGTTCCGGCGTGCTCAGCAGGTGCTTCCGGCGTCTCCGGCACGTGTTTCTGGCACATCCGACTGGTGGTTCCGGCATGCCCACAAGTGGATTCCGGTCTGTCCGGTACGTGGTTCCGGCCTGCACGGCACGTGGTTCTGGTACGTCTCAGAGGTGGTTGCGTATGCCCAACAGGTGATTCCGGACTGTCCGCCACGTGCTTCTGGCACGTCTGAGAGGTGGTTCCAACATGCCCGGCCGGTCATTTCGGAGAGTCGTCCAAGTGGTTCTGGCGTAGCCCGCAGGTGATTTTGGCGTGTCCGGCAGGTGGTTCCGCTGTGCTCGGCAGGTGGTTCAGGCATGGCCGTCACGTGGTTCCAGTCTGTCCAGGACGTGTTTCCAGCTTCTCCTGCAGGTGGTTCTGGTACGTGTCAGAGGTGGTTCCGCCGTGGCTGGCAGGTGATCCCAGACTGTCCACCAGGTGGTTTTGGCATAGCCAGCAGTTGATATTGGCCTGTCCGGCAGGTGGTTCCAGCGAGTCGAACAGGTGGCTCCGGCGTTCTTGGCAGGTGGTTCCGGTCTGTCCGGTAGGTGTTTCCGGCGTGTCTGGCACGTGCTTCCGGCACGTCTGAGAGGTGGTTCCGGCATGCGCGGCAGGGGATTCCTTAGTGTCCGCCAGGTGGTTCTGGCATACCCGGCAGGTGATTTTGGCGTGTCCGGCAGGTGTTTCTGGCGAGTCGAGCAGGTGGCTCCGGCATGCTCGGCAGGTGCTTCCGGCGTCTCCGGCACTTGGTTCTGGTGTGTCTGAGAGCTGGTTCCGGCATGTCCGGCAGATGATTCCGGAGTGTCCGCCAAGTGGTTCTGGCATACCCAGCAGGTGATTTTGGCGTGTCAGCTAGGTGGTACCGGTGAATCGAGCAGGTGGTTCCGGTGTGCTCAGCAGGTGGTTCAGGCGGTTCTGGCAGGTGGTATCCGTCTGTTCGGGGTGTGGTTCCAGCATCTCATGAACACGTTTCTGGCACGTCTGAGATGTGTTTCCAGCCGGCCCGACAGGTGTTTCCGCAGTGTCCGCCAAGCGGTTCTGGTGTAGTTGGCAGGTGATTTTGGCATGACTGGCAGGTGGTTCCAGCAAGCCTGGCAGGTGATTCCAAAGTGTTCGCCAACTGGTTGTGGCGTAGCCGGCAGGTGATTTTTGCGTGATCGGCAGGTGGTTCTGGCGAGTCGAGCAGGTGGCTCCGGCGTGCTCGGCTGGTGCTTCCGGGGTCATTGGCACGGGGTTCTGGCATGTCTGAGAGGTGGTTCCTGCATGCCCGGCAAGTGATTCCGGAGTGTTCGCCAAGTGGTTCTGGCATAGTCGGCAGGTGATTTTGGCATGTCCGGCAGGTGGTTCAGGCGAGTTGAGCAGGTGGTTCCAACGTGTTTGGCAGGCGCTTCCGGCGTCTCCGGCACGTGTTTCTGGCACATCTGACAGGTGGTTCCGGCATGCCCGAAAGGTGATTCCGGTCTGTCCGGTAGGTGGTCCCAGCCTGCACGGCATGTGGTTCTGGTACGTCTCAGAGGTGGTTGCGCATGCCCAACAGGTGATTCCGGACTGTCCGCCACATGGTTCTGGCACGTCTGAGAGGTGGTTCCGGCATGCCCGGCAGGTCATCCCAGAGAGTCCTCCAAGTGGTTCTGGCATAACACGCAGGTGATTTTGGTGTGTCTGGCAGTTTGTTCCGTTGTGCTTGGCAGGTGGTTCAGGCTTGGCCGGCAGGTGGTTCCAGACTGTTTAGGACGTGTTTCCAGCTTCTCCGGCAGGTGGTTCTGGTACGTGTGAGAGGTGGTTCCGCCATGGCTGGCAGGTGATTCCGGACTGACCCCAGGTGGTTCTGGCATAGCCAGCAGTTAATATTGGCCTGTCCGGCAGTTGGTTCCAGCAAGTCGAACAGGTGGCTCCGGCGTGCTCGGCAGGTGCTTCCGGTCTGTCCGGTAGGTGATTCCGGCACGTCTGAGAGGTGGTTCCGGCATGCGCGACAGGTGATTTCGGAGTGTCCGTCAGGTGGTTCTGGCGTACCCCGCAGGTGATTTTGGCGTGTCCGGCAGGTGTTTCTGGCGAGTCGAGCAGGTGGCTCCGGCATGCTCGGCAGGTGCTTCCGGCGTCTCCGGCACGTGGTTCTGGTGTGTCTGAGAGCTGGTTCCGGCATGTCCGGCAGATGATTCCGGAGTGTCCGCCAAGTGGTTCTGGCATACCCGGCTGGTGATTTTGGCATGTCAGGTAGGTGGTTCCGGCGAGTCGAGCAGGTGTTTCCGGCGTGCTCGGCAGGTTGTTCAGACGGGTCTGGCAGGTGTTTTCCGTCTGTCGGGGTGTGGTTCCAGCATCTCATGCACATGGTTCTGGCACGTCTGAGATGTGGTTCCGGCCGGCCCGACAGGTGTTTCCACAGTGTCCGCCAAGTGGTACTGGCGTAGTTGGCAGGTGATTTTGGCATGACCGGCAGGTGGTTCCAGCAAGCCCGGCAGGTGATTCCGAAGTGTTCCCCAACTGGTTGTGGCGTAGCCGGCAGGTGATTTTTGCGTGTCCGGCAGGTGGTTCTGGCGAGTCGAGCAGGTGGTTCCGGCGTGCTCGGCAGGTGCTTCCGGGGTCATTTGCACGTGGTTCTGGCATATCTGAGAGGTGGTTCCGGCATGCCCGGCAGGTGATTCCGGAGTGTTCGCCAAGTGTTTCCGGCATAGCCGGCAGGTGATTTTGCATGTCCAGCGGTCGTTCCGGCGGGTCGAGCCGGTGGTTCCGGCGTGCCCGGCAGGTGGTTCCGGTCTG
>NW_027226797.1:0-14791 GCF_037783145.1 Equus przewalskii
GCCAGAAACACGTGCCGGAGACGCCGGAAGCACCTGCCGAGCACGTCGCAACCACCTGCTCAACTCGCCTGAACCACCTGCCGGACACGCCAAAATCACCTGCCCGCTACACCAGCACCACTTCGGGGACAAGCCGGAATCACGTGAGGGGCATGCCGGCACAGCCTCTCAGACTGAACCTCGTGCCAGACACCACAGAACCACCTGCCGGACAGACCGGAACCACCTGCCGGACACGCCGGGACCACCGGCTCGACCCGCCGGAACGACCGCTGGACATGCAAAATCACCAGCCGGCTACGCCGGAAACACTTGGCGAACACTCCGGAATCACCTGCCGGGCATGCCGGAACCACCTCTCAGATATGCCAGAACCACGTGCCAATGACCCCGGAAGCACCTGCCGAGCACGCCGGAACCACCTGCTCGACTCGCCAGAACCACCTGCCGGACACGCAAAAATCACCTGCCGGCTACGCCACAACCAGTTGGGGAACACTTCGGAATCACCTGCCGGGCTTGCTGGAACCACCTGCCGGTCATGCCAAAATCACCTGCCAACTACGCCAGTACCACTTGGCGGACACTGTGGAAACACCTGTCGGGCCGGCCGGAACCACATCTCAGACGTGCCAGAACCATGTGCATGAGATGCTGGAACCACACCCCGAACAGACGGAAAACACCTGCCAGACCCGTCTGAACAACCTGCCGAGCACGCCGGAGCCACCTGCTCGACTCGCCGGAACCACCTACCTGACATGCCCAAATCACCAGCCGGGTATGCCAGAACCACTTGGCGGACACTCCGGATTCATCTGCCGGACATGCCGGAACCAGCTCTCAGACACACCAGAACCACGTGCCGGAGACGCCGGAAGCACCTGCCGAGCATGCCGGAGCCACCTGCTCGACTCGCCAGAAACACCTGACGGACACGCCAAAATCACCTGCCGGGTACGCCAGAACCACCTGGCGGACACTCCGAAATCAACTGTCGCGCATGCCGGAACCACCTCTCAGACGTGCCGGAAGCACGTGCCAGACACGCCGGAATCACCTACCCGACAGACCGGAACCACCTGCCGAGCACGCCGGAGCCACCTGTTCGACTCGCTGGAACCACCTGCCGGACAGGCCAATATCCACTGCTGGCTATGCCAGAACCACCTGGGGGACGGTCCGGGATCACCTGCCAGCCATGGCGGAACCACCTCTCAGACGTACCAGAACCACCTGCCGGAGAAGCTGGAAACACGTCCTGGACAGACTGGAACCACGTGACGGCCATGCCTGAACCACCTGCCGAGCACGGCGGAACCACCTGCCGGACACGCCAAAATCACCTGCGGGCTACGCCCGACCCACTTGGACGACTCTCCGAAATGACCTGCCGGGCATTTTGGAACCACCTCTCAGACGTGCCAGAAGCACGTGGCGGACAGTCCGGAATCACCTGTTGGGCATACGCAACCACCTCAGAGACGTACCAGAACCACGTGCCGTGCACGCCGGAACCACCTACCGGACAGACCGGAATCAACATTTGGGCATGCCGGAACCACCAGTCAGATATGCCAGAAACCCGTGCCGGAGACGCCGGAAGCACCTGCCGAGCACGTCGCAACCACCTGCTCAACTCGCTTGAACCACCTGCCGGACACGCCAAAATCACCTGCCCGCTACACCAGCACCACTTCGGGGACAAGCCGGAATCACGTGAGGGGCATGCCGGCACAGCCTCTCAGACTGAACCTCGCGCTGGACACCACAGAACCACCTGCCGGACAGACCGGAACCACCTGCCGGACACGCCGGAACCACCGGCTCGACCCGCCGGAACGACCGCTGGACATGCAAAATCACCTGCCGGCTACGCCGGAAACACTTGGCGAACACTCCGGAATCACCTGCCGGGCATGCCGGAACCACCTCTCAGATATGCCAGAACCACGTGCCAATGACCCCGGAAGCACCTGCCGAGCACGCCGGAACCACCTGCTCGACTCGCCAGAACCACCTGCCGGACACGCAAAAATCACCTGCCGGCTACGCCACAACCAGTTGGGGAACACTTCGGAATCACCTGCCGGGCTTGCTGGAACAACCTGCCGGTCATGCCAAAATCACCTGCCAACTACGCCAGTACCACTTGGCGGACACTGTGGAAACACCTGTCGGGCCGGCCGGAACCACATCTCAGACGTGCCAGAACCATGTGCATGAGATGCTGGAACCACACCCCGAACAGACGGAAAACACCTGCCAGACCCGTCTGAAAAACCTGCCGAGCACGCCGGAGCCACCTGCTCGACTCGCCGGAACCACCTACCTGACATACCCAAATCACCAGCCGGGTATGCCAGAACCACTTGGCGGACACTCCGGAATCATCTGCCGGACATGCCGGAACCAGCTCTCAGACACACCAGAACCACGTGCCGGAGACGCCGGAAGCACCTGCCGAGCATGCCGGAGCCACCTGCTCGACTCGCCAGAAACACCTGCCGGACACGCCGGAATCACCTACCCGACAGACCGGAACCACCTGCCGAGCACGCCGGAGCCACCTGTTCGACTCGCTGGAACCACCTGCTGGACAGGCCAATATCAACTGCTGGCTATGCCAGAACCACCTGGGGGACGGTCCGGGATCACCTGCCAGCCATGGCGGAACCACCTCTCAGACGTACCAGAACCTCCTGCCGGAGAAGATGGAAACACGTCCTGGACAGACTGGAACCACGTGACGGCCATGCCTGAACCACCTGCCGAGCACGGCGGAACCACCTGCCGGACACGCCAAAATCACCTGCGGGCTACGCCAGAACCACTTGGACGACTCTCCGAAATGACCTGCCGGGCATGTTGGAACCACCTCTCAGACGTGCCAGAAGCACGTGGCGGACAGTCCGGAATCACCTGTTGGGCATACGCAACCACCTCTGAGACGTACCAGAACCACGTGCCGTGCATGCCAGAACCACATACCGGACAGACCGGAATCAACTTTTGGGCATTCCGGAACCACCAGTCAGATGTGCCAGAAACACGTGCCGGAGACGCCGGAAGCACCTGCCGAGCACGTCGCAACCACCTGCTTAACTCGCCTGAACCACCTGCCGGACATGCCAAAATCACCTGCCGACTATGCCAGAACCACTTGGCGAACACTCCGGAATCACTTGCCGGGCATGCAGGAACCACCTCTCAGACATGCCAGAACCCCGTGCCAATGACCCCGGAAGCACCAGCCGAGCACGCCGGAACCACCTGCTCGACTCGCCAGAACCACCTGCCGATCACGCCAAAATCACCTGCCCGCTACACCAGCACCACTTCGGGGACAAGCCGGAATCACGTGGGGGCATGCCGGCACAGCCTCTCAGACTGAACCTCGTGCCGGACACCACAGAACCACCTGCCGGACAGACCGGAACCACCTGCCGGACACGCCGGAACCACCGGCTCGACCCGCCGGAACGACCGCTGGACATGCAAAATCACCTGCCGGCTACGCTGGAAACACTTGGCGAACACTCCGGAATCACCTGCCGGGCATGCCGGAACCACCTCTCAGATATGCCAGAACCACGTGCCAATGACCCCGGAAGCACCTGCCGAGCACGCCGGAACCACCTGCTCGACTCGCCAGAACCACCTGCCGGACACGCAAAAATCACCTGCCGGCTACGCCACAACCAGTTGGGGAACACTTCGGAATCACCTGCCGGGCTTGCTGGAACCACCTGCCGGTCATGCCAAAATCACCTGCCAACTACGCCAGTACCACTTGGCGGACACTGTGGAAACACCTGTCGGGCCGGCCGGAACCACATCTCAGACGTGCCAGAACCATGTGCATGAGATGCTGGAACCACACCCCGAACAGACGGAAAACACCTGCCAGACCCGTCTGAACAACCTGCCGAGCACGCCGGAGCCACCTGCTCGACTCGGCGGAACCACCTACCTGACATGCCCAAATCACCAGCCGGGTATGCCAGAACCACTTGGCGGACACTCCGGAATCATCTGCCGGACATGCCGGAACCAGCTCTCAGACACACCAGAACCACGTGCCGGAGACGCCGGAAGCACCTGCCGAGCATGCCGGAGCCACCTGCTCGACTCGCCAGAAACACCTGCCGGACACGCGAAAATCACCTGCCGGGTACGCCAGAACCACCTGGCGGACACTCCGAAACCAACTGTCGCGCATGCCGGAACCACCTCTCAGACGTGCCATAAGCACGTGCCGGACACGCCGGAATCACCTACCCGACAGACCGGAACCACCTGCCGAGCACGCCGGAGCCACCTGTTCGACTCGCTGGAACCACCTGCCGGACAGGCCAATATCAACTGCTGGCTATGCCAGAACCACCTGGGGGACGGTCCGGAATCACCTGCCAGCCATGGCGGAACCACCTCTCAGACGTACCAGAACCACCTGCCGGAGAACCTGGCAACACGTCCTGGACAGTCTGGAACCACCTGCCGGCCAAGCCTGAACCACCTGCCAAGCACAACGGAACAACCTGCCAGACACGCCAAAATCACCTGCGTGTTATGCCAGAACCACTTGGAGGACTCTCTGGGATGACCTGCCGGGCATGCCGGAACCACCTCTCAGACGTGCCAGAACCATGTGGCGGACAGTCCGGAATCACCTGTTGGGCATGCGCAACCACCTCTGAGACGTACCAGAACCACATGCCGTGCAGGCTGGAACCACCTACCGGACAGACCGGAATCACCTTTCGGGCATGCCGGAACCACCTGTCAGATGTGCCAGAAACACGTGCCGGAGACGCCGGAAGCACCTGCCAAGCACGTTGGAACCACCTGCTCAACTCGCCTGAACCACCTGCCGGACATGCCAAAATCACCTGCCGACTATGCCAGAACCACTTGGCGAACACTCCGGAATCACTTGCCGGGCATGCAGGAACCACCTCTCAGACATGCCAGAACCCCGTGCCAATGACCCCGGAAGCACCAGCCGAGCACGCCGGAACCACCTGCTCGACTCGCCAGAACCACCTGCCGATCACGCAAAAATCACCTGCCGGCTACGCCACAACCAGTTGGTGAACACTTTGGAATCACCTGCCAGGCTTGCTGGAACCACCTGCCAGTCATGCCAAAATCACCTGCCAACTACGCCAGAACCGCTTGGCGGACACTGCGGAAACACCTGTCGGGCCGGCTGGAACCACATCTCAGACGTGCCAGAAACGTGTTCATGAGATGCTGGAACCACACCCCGAACAGACGGATACCACCTGCCAGAACCGCCTGAACCACCTGCTGAGCACGCCGGAACCACCTGCTCGACTCACCGGTACCACCTCCCTGACACGCCAAAATCACCTGCTGGGTATGCCAGAACCACTTGGCGGACACTCCGGAATCATCTGCCGGACATGCCGGAACCAGCTCTCAGACACACCAGAACCAAGTGCCGGAGACGCCGGAAGCACCTGCCGAGGATGCCGGAGCCACCTGCTTGAATCGCCAGGAACACCTGCCGGACACGCCAAAATCACCTGCCCGGTACGCCAGAACCACCTGGCGGACACTACGGAATCACCTACCGCGCATGCCGGAACCACCTCTCAGACGTGCCGGAAGCACGTGCCAGACACGCCGGAAACACCTACCGGACAGACCGGAACCACCTGCCAAGAACGCCGGAGCCACCTGTTCGACTCGCTGGAACCACCTGCCGGACAGGCCAATATCAACTGCTGGCTATGCCAGAACCACCTGGGGGACAGTCCGGGATCACCTGCCAGCCATGGCGGAACCACCTCTCAGACGTACCAGAACCTCCTGCCGGAGAAGATGGAAACACGTCCTGGACAGACTGGAACCACGTGACGGCCATGCCTGAACCACCTGCCGAGCACGGCGGAACCACCTGCCGGACACGCCAAAATCACCTGCGGGCTACGCCAGAACCACTTGGACGACTCTCCGAAATGACCTGCCAGGCATGTTGGAACCACCTCTGACGTGCCAGAAGCACGTGGCGGACAGTCCGGAATTACCTGTTGGGCATACGCAACCACCTCTGAGACGTACCAGAACCACGTGCCGTGCACGCCAGAACCACATACCGGACAGACCGGAATCAACTTTTGGGCATGCCGGAACCACCAGTCAGATGTGCCAGAAACACGTGCCGGAGACGCCGGAAGCACCTGCCGAGCACGTCGCAACCACCTGCTCAACTCGCCTGAACCACCTGCCGGACACGCCAAAATCACCTGCCCGCTACACCAGCACCACTTCGGGGACAAGCCGGAATCACGTGGGGGCATGCCGGCACAGCCTCTCAGACTGAACCTCGTGCCGGACACCACAGAACCACCTGCCGGACAGACCGGAACCACCTGCCGGACACGCCGGAACCACCGGCTCGACCCGCCGGAACGACCGCTGGACATGCAAAATCACCTGCCGGCTACGCTGGAAACACTTGGCGAACACTCCGGAATCACCTGCCGGGCATGCCGGAACCACCTCTCAGATATGCCAGAACCACGTGCCAATGACCCCGGAAGCACCTGCCGAGCACGCCGGAACCACCTGCTCGACTCGCCAGAACCACCTGCCGGACACGCAAAAATCACCTGCCGGCTACGCCACAACCAGTTGGGGAACACTTCGGAATCACCTGCCGGGCTTGCTGGAACCACCTGCCGGTCATGCCAAAATCACCTGCCAACTACGCCAGTACCACTTGGCGGACACTGTGGAAACACCTGTCGGGCCGGCCGGAACCACATCTCAGACGTGCCAGAACCATGTGCATGAGATGCCGGAACCACACCCCGAACAGACGGAAAACACCTGCCAGACCCGTCTGAACAACCTGCCGAGCACGCCGGAGCCACCTGCTCGACTCGCCGGAACCACCTACCTGACATGCCCAAATCACCAGCCGGGTATGCCAGAACCACTTGGCGGACACTCCGGAATCATCTGCCGGACATGCCGGAACCAGCTCTCAGACACACCAGAACCACGTGCCGGAGACGCCGGAAGCACCTGCCGAGCATGCCGGAGCCACCTGCTCGACTCGCCAGAAACACCTGCCGGACACGCCAAAATCACCTGCCGGGTACGCCAGAACCATCTGGCGGACACTCCGAAACCAACTGTCGCGCATGCCGGAACCACCTCTCAGACGTGCCATAAGCACGTGCCGGACACGCCGGAATCACCTACCCGACAGACCGGAACCACCTGCCGAGCACGCCGGAGCCACCTGTTCGACTCGCTGGAACCACCTGCCGGACAGGCCAATATCAACTGCTGGCTATGCCAGAACCACCTGGGGGACGGTCCGGAATCACCTGCCAGCCATGGCGGAACCACCTCTCAGACGTACCAGAACCACCTGCCGGAGAACCTGGAAACACGTCCTGGACAGTCTGGAACCACCTGCCGGCCAAGCCTGAACCACCTGCCAAGCACAACGGAACAACCTGCCAGACACGCCAAAATCACCTGCGTGTTATGCCAGAACCACTTGGAGGACTCTCTGGGATGACCTGCCGGGCATGCCGGAACCACCTCTCAGACGTGCCAGAACCATGTGGCGGACAGTCCGGAATCACCTGTTGGGCATGCGCAACCACCTCTGAGACGTACCAGAACCACATGCCGTGCAGGCTGGAACCACCTACCGGACAGACCGGAATCACCTTTCGGGCATGCCGGAACCACCTGTCAGATGTGCCAGAAACACGTGCCGGAGACGCCGGAAGCACCTGCCAAGCACGTTGGAACCACCTGCTCAACTCGCCTGAACCACCTGCCGGACATGCCAAAATCACCTGCCGACTATGCCAGAACCACTTGGCGAACACTCCGGAATCACTTGCCGGGCATGCAGGAACCACCTCTCAGACATGCCAGAACCCCGTGCCAATGACCCCGGAAGCACCAGCCGAGCACGCCGGAACCACCTGCTCGACTCGCCAGAACCACCTGCCGATCACGCAAAAATCACCTGCCGGCTACGCCACAACCAGTTGGTGAACACTTTGGAATCACCTGCCAGGCTTGCTGGAACCACCTGCCAGTCATGCCAAAATCACCTGCCAACTACGCCAGAACCGCTTGGCGGACACTGCGGAAACACCTGTCGGGCCGGCTGGAACCACATCTCAGACGTGCCAGAAACGTGTTCATGAGATGCTGGAACCACACCCCGAACAGACGGATACCACCTGCCAGAACCGCCTGAACCACCTGCTGAGCACGCCGGAACCACCTGCTCGACTCACCGGTACCACCTCCCTGACACGCCAAAATCACCTGCTGGGTATGCCAGAACCACTTGGCGGACACTCCGGAATCATCTGCCGGACATGCCGGAACCAGCTCTCAGACACACCAGAACCAAGTGCCGGAGACGCCGGAAGCACCTGCCGAGCATGCCGGAGCCACCTGCTTGAATCGCCAGGAACACCTGCCGGACACGCCAAAATCACCTGCCCGGTACGCCAGAACCACCTGGCGGACACTACGGAATCACCTGCCGCGCATGCCGGAACCACCTCTCAGACGTGCCGGAAGCACGTGCCAGACACGCCGGAAACACCTACCGGACAGACCGGAACCACCTGCCAAGAACGCCGGAGCCACCTGTTCGACTCGCTGGAACCACCTGCCGGACAGGCCAATATCAACTGCTGGCTATGCCAGAACCACCTGGGGGACAGTCCGGGATCACCTGCCAGCCATGGCGGAACCACCTCTCAGACGTACCAGAACCTCCTGCCGGAGAAGATGGAAACACGTCCTGGACAGACTGGAACCACGTGACGGCCATGCCTGAACCACCTGCCGAGCACGGCGGAACCACCTGCCGGACACGCCAAAATCACCTGCGGGCTACGCCAGAACCACTTGGACGACTCTCCGAAATGACCTGCCAGGCATGTTGGAACCACCTCTGACGTGCCAGAAGCACGTGGCGGACAGTCCGGAATTACCTGTTGGGCATACGCAACCACCTCTGAGACGTACCAGAACCACGTGCCGTGCACGCCAGAACCACATACCGGACAGACCGGAATCAACTTTTGGGCATGCCGGAACCACCAGTCAGATGTGCCAGAAACACGTGCCGGAGACGCCGGAAGCACCTGCCGAGCACGTCGCAACCACCTGCTCAACTCGCCTGAACCACCTGCCGGACACGCCAAAATCACCTGCCCGCTACACCAGCACCACTTCGGGGACAAGCCGGAATCACGTGGGGGCATGCCGGCACAGCCTCTCAGACTGAACCTCGTGCCGGACACCACAGAACCACCTGCCGGACAGACCGGAACCACCTGCCGGACACGCCGGAACCACCGGCTCGACCCGCCGGAACGACCGCTGGACATGCAAAATCACCTGCCGGCTACGCTGGAAACACTTGGCGAACACTCCGGAATCACCTGCCGGGCATGCCGGAACCACCTCTCAGATATGCCAGAACCACGTGCCAATGACCCCGGAAGCACCTGCCGAGCACGCCGGAACCACCTGCTCGACTCGCCAGAACCACCTGCCGGACACGCAAAAATCACCTGCCGGCTACGCCACAACCAGTTGGGGAACACTTCGGAATCACCTGCCGGGCTTGCTGGAACCACCTGCCGGTCATGCCAAAATCACCTGCCAACTACGCCAGTACCACTTGGCGGACACTGTGGAAACACCTGTCGGGCCGGCCGGAACCACATCTCAGACGTGCCAGAACCATGTGCATGAGATGCTGGAACCACACCCCGAACAGACGGAAAACACCTGCCAGACCCGTCTGAACAACCTGCCGAGCACGCCGGAGCCACCTGCTCGACTCGCCGGAACCACCTACCTGACATGCCCAAATCACCAGCCGGGTATGCCAGAACCACTTGGCGGACACTCCGGAATCATCTGCCGGACATGCCGGAACCAGCTCTCAGACACACCAGAACCACGTGCCGGAGACGCCGGAAGCACCTGCCGAGCATGCCGGAGCCACCTGCTCGACTCGCCAGAAACACCTGCCGGACACGCCAAAATCACCTGCCGGGTACGCCAGAACCACCTGGCGGACACTCCGAAACCAACTGTCGCGCATGCCGGAACCACCTCTCAGACGTGCCATAAGCACGTGCCGGACACGCCGGAATCACCTACCCGACAGACCGGAACCACCTGCCGAGCACGCCGGAGCCACCTGTTCGACTCGCTGGAACCACCTGCCGGACAGGCCAATATCAACTGCTGGCTATGCCAGAACCACCTGGGGGACGGTCCGGAATCACCTGCCAGCCATGGCGGAACCACCTCTCAGACGTACCAGAACCACCTGCCGGAGAAGCTGGAAACACGTCCTGGACAGTCTGGAACCACCTGCCGGCCAAGCCTGAACCACCTGCCAAGCACAACGGAACAACCTGCCAGACACGCCAAAATCACCTGCGTGTTATGCCAGAACCACTTGGAGGACTCTCTGGGATGACCTGCCGGGCATGCCGGAACCACCTCTCAGACGTGCCAGAACCATGTGGCGGACAGTCCGGAATCACCTGTTGGGCATGCGCAACCACCTCTGAGACGTACCAGAACCACATGCCGTGCAGGCTGGAACCACCTACCGGACAGACCGGAATCACCTTTCGGGCATGCCGGAACCACCTGTCAGATGTGCCAGAAACACGTGCCGGAGACGCCGGAAGCACCTGCCAAGCACGTTGGAACCACCTGCTCAACTCGCCTGAACCACCTGCCGGACATGCCAAAATCACCTGCCGACTATGCCAGAACCACTTGGCGAACACTCCGGAATCACTTGCCGGGCATGCAGGAACCACCTCTCAGACATGCCAGAACCCCGTGCCAATGACCCCGGAAGCACCAGCCGAGCACGCCGGAACCACCTGCTCGACTCGCCAGAACCACCTGCCGATCACGCAAAAATCACCTGCCGGCTACGCCACAACCAGTTGGTGAACACTTTGGAATCACCTGCCAGGCTTGCTGGAACCACCTGCCAGTCATGCCAAAATCACCTGCCAACTACGCCAGAACCGCTTGGCGGACACTGCGGAAACACCTGTCGGGCCGGCTGGAACCACATCTCAGACGTGCCAGAAACGTGTTCATGAGATGCTGGAACCACACCCCGAACAGACGGATACCACCTGCCAGAACCGCCTGAACCACCTGCTGAGCACGCCGGAACCACCTGCTCGACTCACCGGTACCACCTCCCTGACACGCCAAAATCACCTGCTGGGTATGCCAGAACCACTTGGCGGACACTCCGGAATCATCTGCCGGACATGCCGGAACCAGCTCTCAGACACACCAGAACCAAGTGCCGGAGACGCCGGAAGCACCTGCCGAGCATGCCGGAGCCACCTGCTTGACTCGCCAGAAACACCTGCCGGACACGCCAAAATCACCTGCCGGGTACGCCAGAACCACCTGGCGGACACTCCGAAACCACCTGTCGCGCATGCCGGAACCACCTCTCAGACGTGCCGGAAGCACGTGCCGGACACGCCGGAATGACCTACCGGACAGACCGGAACCACCTGCCGAGCACGCCGGAGCCACCTGTTCGACTCTCTGGAACCACCTGCCGGACAGGCCAATATCAACTGCTGGCTATGCCAGAACCACCTGGGGGACGGTCCGGAATCACCTGCCAGCCATGGCGGAACCACCTCTCAGACGTACCAGAACCACCTGCCGGAGAAGCTGGAAACACGTCCTGGACAGTCTGGAACCACCTGCCGGCCAAGCCTGAACCACCTGCCAAGCACAACGGAACAACCTGCCTGACACGCCAAAATCACCTGCGTGTTATGCCAGAACCACTTGGAGGACTCTCTGGGATGACCTGCCGGGCATGCCGGAACCACCTCTCAGACGTGCCAGAACCATGTGGCGGACAGTCTGGAATCACCTGTTGGGCATGCGCAACCACCTCTGAGACGTACCAGAACCACATGCCGTGCCGGCTGGAACCACCTACCGGACAGACCGGAATCACCTTTCGGGCATGCCGGAACCACCTGTCAGATGTGCCAGAAACACGTGCCGGAGACGCCGGAAGCACCTGCCAAGCACGTTGGAACCACCTGCTCAACTCGCCTGAACCACCTGCCGGACATGCCAAAATCACCTGCCGACTATGCCAGAACCACTTGGCGAACACTCCGGAATCACTTGCCGGGCATGCAGGAACCACCTCTCAGACATGCCAGAACCCCGTGCCAATGACCCCGGAAGCACCAGCCGAGCACGCCGGAACCACCTGCTCGACTCGCCAGAACCACCTGCCGATCACGCAAAAATCACCTGCCGGCTACGCCACAACCAGTTGGTGAACACTTTGGAATCACCTGCCAGGCTTGCTGGAACCACCTGCCAGTCATGCCAAAATCACCTGCCAACTACGCCAGAACCGCTTGGCGGACACTGCGGAAACACCTGTCGGGCCGGCTGGAACCAAATCTCAGACTTGCCAGAAACGTGTTCATGAGATGCTGGAACCACACCCCGAACAGACGGATACCACCTGCCAGAACCGCCTGAACCACCTGCTGAGCACGCCGGAACCACCTGCTCGACTCACCGGTACCACCTCCCTGACACGCCAAAATCACCTGCTGGGTATGCCAGAACCACTTGGCGGACACTCCGGAATCATCTGCCGGACATGCCGGAACCAGCTCTCAGACACACCAGAACCAAGTGCCGGAGACGCCGGAAGCACCTGCCGAGCATGCCGGAGCCACCTGCTCGACTCGCCAGAAACACCTGCCGGACACACCAAAATCACCTGCTGGGTACGCCAGAACCACCTGGCGGACACTCCGGAATCACCTGCCGCGCATGACGGAACCACCTCTCAGACGTGCCGGAAGCACGTGCCAGACACGCCGGAAACACCTACCGGACAGACCGGAACCACCTGCCAAGAATGCCGGAGCCACCTGTTCGACTCGCTGGAACCACCTGCCGGACAGGCCAATATCAACTGCTGGCTATGCCAGAACCACCTGGGGGACAGTCCGGGATCACCTGCCAGCCATGGCGGAACCACCTCTCAGACGTACCAGAACCACCTGCCGGAGAAGCTGGAAACACGTCCTGGACAGACTGGAACCACGTGACGGCCATGCCTGAACCACCTGCCGAGCACGGCGGAACCACCTGCCGGACACGCCAAAATCACCTGCGGGCTACGCCAGAACCACTTGGACGACTCTCCGAAATGACCTGCCGGGCATGTTGGAACCACCTCTCAGACGTGCCAGAAGCACGTGGCGGACAGTCCGGAATCACCTGTTGGGCATACGCAACCACCTCTGACACGTACCAGAACCACGTGCCGTGCACGCCGGAACCACCTACCGGACAGACCGGAATCAACTTTTGGGCATGCCGGAACCACCAGTCAGATGTGCCAGAAACACGTGCCGGAGACGCCGGAAGCACCTGCCGAGCACGTCGCAACCACCTGCTCAACTCGCCTGAACCACCTGCCGGACACGCCAAAATCACCTGCCCGCTACACCAGCACCACTTCGGGGACAAGCCGGAATCACGTGAGGGGCATGCCGGCACAGCCTCTCAGACTGAACCTCGTGCCGGACACCACAGAACCACCTGCCGGACAGACCGGAACCACCTGCCGGACACGCCGGAACCACCGGCTCGACCCGCCGGAACGACCGCTGGACATGCAAAATCACCTGCCGGCTACGCCGGAAACACTTGGCGAACACTCCGGAATCACCTGCCGGGCATGCCGGAACCACCTCTCAGATATGCCAGAACCACGTGCCAATGACCCCGGAAGCACCTGCCGAGCACGCCGGAACCACCTGCTCGACTCGCCAGAACCACCTGCCGGACACGCAAAAATCACCTGCCGGCTACGCCACAACCAGTTGGGGAACACTTCGGAATCACCTGCCGGGCTTGCTGGAACCACCTGCCGGTCATGCCAAAATCACCTGCCAACTACGCCAGTACCACTTGGCGGACACTGTGGAAACACCTGTCGGGCCGGCCGGAACCACATCTCAGACGTGCCAGAACCATGTGCATGAGATGCTGGAACCACACCCAGAACAGACGGAAAACACCTGCCAGACCCGTCTGAACAACCTGCCGAGCACGCCGGAGCCACCTACCTGACATGCCCAAATCACCAGCCGGGTATGCCAGAACCACTTGGCGGAACACTCCGGAATCATCTGCCGGACATGCCGGAACCAGCTCTCAGACACACCAGAACCACGTGCCGGAGACGCCGGAAGCACCTGCCGAGCATGCCGGAGCCACCTGCTCGACTCGCCAGAAACACCTGCCGGACACGCCAAAATCACCTGCCGGGTACGCCAGAACCACCTGGCGGACACTCCGAAATCACCTGTCGCGCATGCCGGAACCACCTCTCAGACGTGTCGGAAGCACGTGCCGGACACGCCGGAATAACCTACCGGACAGACCGGAACCACCTGCCGAGCACGCCGGAGCCACCTGTTCGACTCGCTGGAACCACCTGCCGGACAGGCCAATATCAACTGCTGGCTATGCCAGAACCACCTGGGGGACGGTCCGGAATCACCTGCCAGCCATGGCGGAACCACCTCTCAGACGTACCAGAACCACCTGCCGGAGAAGCTGGAAACACGTCCTGGACAGTCTGGAACCACCTGCCGGCCAAGCCTGAACCACCTGCCAAGCACAACGGAACAACCTGCCGGAC